>NW_027195347.1:27500-167500 GCF_038502225.1 Cherax quadricarinatus | reverse complement strand
TGCATAATAAGATTCAATAAACTAAATAGATTTCTAGTTATATTTTGCTAATATTCCTCGTCATCTTTACATTAGGAAGCAAGTGGCACTCTCGCCGCAAGCTGTTGACTCCAGCCTTCCACTTCAAGATTCTGGAGGATTTTTTGGAGGTGTTCAACAACCAGGGTAACAAGATGGTGCAGAAGTTAAAGCAGAAGGCAGATGGCAAGCCTTTTGATATCTTCCCCTTTGTTACGCTCTGTACCCTAGATGTTATCTGCGGTAAGCTCTTTATGTATATCTAATGTTGTAAGAAAATAATGGCAGTATTGGCAATTAGCATCGAAATCCATTGGCGTTTATTGTGAAAAGGACCTTATTCTTGTTCTTGTTCTTGTTCTTGTTCTTCTTCTTCTTCTTCTTCTTCTTCTTCTTCTTCTTATTATTATTATTATTATTATTATTATTATTATTATTATTATTATTATTATTATTATTATTATTATGGGGATGCACGAAACCAGGAGGGGTCAGACAGCGCTGAAGAATGAGTAACAGTCAGGCTCAGTTCAACGATAGTGAGGACAATTCCAGTTCCTTGCATCGGAACCCTTTATCTTGCATCAAGAGAACCTCAGCTTGTATCGAGCCTCTTATCTTGCGTCATGAGCCCATCATCTTGTATTAAGAGCCATAGCGCTGCATCAGAAGCTCCTCATCGTGCATCAGAAGTCCCATTTTGTATTAATAGCCTCTTATTATGCATCAAGAGCCCATCATCTTGTATCAAGAGCCTCATCTTTTATCAAAACCCCTTATCTTACATCACGAGTCCCTCACCATGCATCAAAAGCCCCTCACCTTGCATCAAGAGCCCTCACCTTGTAGTCTTGATGCAAGGCTCTCATCTTGCATCAAGAGTCTCTCTCTCCTTACATCAAGAGCCCCTTATAGTGGAAGGTTTAGTCTGTCTGGTGGGCGATAAATAATACTTCTTGGATTCTCTCCGCCAGCCCAGCCTGGAGGAGAGAGAGAAGGCTTTTGTTGACTGTAGACTGTCTAATAGGTAAGTGAGAACCCAGGGTGTTGTGGGGTGAACTGAAGGTAGGCCTATGCCCGCCGACAAACGGTGTGGAAAATATCGGTATTTTCCAGAACCGTTATGTCCACCCCCCAGGTGGAGGAATGATGGGAAGGGGGGACGGCACCTAGAGAGGTGTCAATTCTGTATTACTCAATTACTAAGAAGTAGTAATACTACTACATATAATTATGCTAAGAACATAATAACATAAGAAAATAAGAAAGAAGGAACACTGCAACAGGCCTACTGACCCATGCGAAGCAGGTCCATGCCACCCACCGGCCTAGAACAATGACTATCTAGTCAGGTCACTTCCACTTAAGGAAGGAGCACGGCACCAGACCTGGTAGCCCAAGCTGGTCAGGTCCAACTCACACCCACCACACCCACTCATGTATTTATCCAACCTATTTTTAAAACTACACAAGGTCTTAGCTTCTATGACGGTACTCGGCAGTTTGTTCCACTCATCCACAACTCTATTACCAAACCAGTGCTTTCCTATATCCTTCCTGAATCTAAACTTTTCCAAATTGAAACCATTGCTGCGAGTCCTGTCTCGGCTGGATATTTTCAGCACGCTATTTACATCCCCTTTATTTATTCCTGTTTTCCATTTATACACCTCAATCATATCCCCCCTAATTCTACGCCTTTCTAGAGAGTGCAGATTCAGGGCCCTCAGTCTGTCCTCATAGGGAAGATTTCTGATACATGGGATCAATTTTGTCATCCTCCTCTGTACATTTTTCAGTGCATTTATATCCATTTTGTAATATGGTGGCCAGAACTGTGCAGCATAATTTAAATGAGACCTAACCAAGGATATATAGAGATAAAGAACAACCTGAAGACTTCTATTATTTATATTTCTTGATATGAAGCCAAGGATGCTGTTAGTTTTATTGCGAACACTTATGCACTGTTGTCTTGGTTTCAGATTACTGCTAACCAGAATTCCTAAATCCTTTTCGCAATCAGTAGTATTAAGATATACACTATTCAGTTTATAAGTGGCATGGTTATTGTCCTGTCCAACATTTAGCACTTTGCATTTGTCTATATTAAACTGCATCTGCCACTTCTCCGACCACTGCATCAGTCTATTGAAATCATCCTGGAGTGCACTAATGTCCTCAACAGAATGAATTGGACGGCCTATTTTGGTGTCATAAGTAAATTTGCTTATGTTGCTATTTATTCTCTCATCTATGTCGTTTATGTAAATTGTGAACAACAAGGGGCCCAACACTGACCCCTGAGGAACACCGCTTGTGGCGTGCCCCTATTCTGATTTCTCCCCATTTATGCAAACTCTTTGCTGCCTATTTGTCAACCATGCCTTTACCCAGGAAAAATTTTCTCCTCCTATTCCGTGTGCCTTAAGTTTCCTCAAAAGTATCTGATGTGGAACTCTATCGAAAGCCTTACTGAAGTGCATAGACACAATATCATATTCATTACCATGATCTACCTCCTCATACACCTTAGCTAAAAAAGTTAGTAAATTCATAAGACAAGAACGCCCCTTAGTAATACCGTGTTGAGATTCATTTATCAATTTATACCTATCAAGATGCCTACGAATTGCCTCGGCACTTATTGATTCCATAAATTTTCCCACTATGGAGGTAAGGCTTATTGGTCTATAGTTTGAAGTTAAGGACCTGTCACCTGCCTTGTAAATAGGTATTACATTTGCCATTTTCCACTTATCAGGCACTATGCCAGTTTGTAGTGATATGTTTAAAAGATTAGTCAAAGATTTGCAAAGTTCCTCTTTACATTCCTTTAAAACCCTTGAAAACAATTCATCAGGGCCTGGGGATTTGTTAGGTTTTAGTTTCTCTATTTGTCAGAGGACCATGTCACTAGTTACTGCAATCGTGCATAGTTTATTATCGTCCTGTTAGACATAATTTATTGTTTCTGGAATTTCGCTAGTATCTTCCTGAGTAAAAACTGAGAGGAAGTTAGAATTGAAAATTTCACACATATCCCTATCACTGTCAGTGATCTGACCTGAGCTACTCTTAAGTGGGCCTATCTTGTCTCTAATCTTACTTCTGTATACCTGAAAGAACCCTTTTGGGTTAGTCTTCGAATCCCTTGTGGCCTTAACCTCATAATCCCTTTTTACTTCTCTTATTCCTTTTTTTTTATTTCTCTCTTTAATTTAATATATTGATTTCTTCACTGTCCATCCCCCCTTTTGATACGCCTAAAAATACCTCTCTTTTGACCAATTAAATGTTTTAATGTATTGTTCATCCATTTGGGATCATTTTTGTTAGATCTAATATCCCTACTCTGAACAAAAGTTGACTGAGCAGCTAGAACTATGTTCTTAAAAATGTCTTATTAGTAACCAACACCAGCTACCTGACCCATAGTCAGGACATCCCAATTTAGCCCACCCAGGTAATTTTTCAGTCCCATGAAATCAGCCAATCGAAAGTCTGGGTAAGCGACTTGATTGCAGTTTACTGGGTAATTCCATAATATATTGAAACGAAGTGATTTGTGATCACTTTCCCCAAGCTCATCATTAACCTCAAGATTATTAATTAGTGAATCTTTGTTGGCAAGAACCAAGTCAAGCAGATTGTTTCCTCTAGTTGGTTCTGTCACAAACTGTTTTAAAAAGCAATCCTGAACCGTATCAAAAAAGTCACTAGACTCAAGATTTCCTGTCAAATTGTTCCAATCAATTTGTCTAAAGTTAAAATCCCCCATTAACACAACATTTTCGTATCTAGACGCCTTATGAATTTCGTCCCTTAGCAGCTTACTGCACTCCCTATCAAGGCTTGGGGGCCTATATATCACACCCAAAATTAATTTTTCATGCCCCTCGAGAAACTGAAGCCAAACAGATTCTGTGTCCAATGTTTCTATTCTTATATTATGTCTAACACAACAATTTAAATAATCTCTGACACTCCACCACCCTTCCTGTTGACCCTATCAGTGTGGAATAGTTTATAACCCTTTATGCTGCATTCAGAAGGCATTTCTCTGTCTTTCAAGTTGAACCAGGTCTAACTTAGAGATAGTCGTTAGCTTACTGTAGCATTATATGTCCCATACATTAATTAAGCCGTAAGCACCCTCAGCGCGCCAATTTGAGCGCCCGCTGGGTCCTGGGCGAGTCAATCACATTTCAGTAGCGAGACGGGCAACTACCCCCACACGAACTTTGCGAGGTGAACACAGTCGTACAACCCACGATCACCGCAAGCAAGGGCCTCATTAACTGAACCAGGCAGTGTTATGACTCAACACGTATTTCCATTTATCACCCGCCCCAACACTGCCACGTGAGTATTATGAATGCATTCATGTGTACACATGTGTAGAGGTGGCACCCGCACGACCAGAAGTTGCCATAACAGCTGCCTGTCACAAATTACACTGCCTACTGTGAAGAATAAAGCTTAGTACACATTGACTGAGTTACCCTGAAGTGGAGCAGCAAGCTTCAGACTGAATTCACGATTGAAACAAGGGACTACTATCCCGACTCAGCCGTGGGCCAGACACACTGCCTTAATTAATTCCCCACAGACGGCAGAACCAGCCTAGTGGCATGGCATGAAATATGAAGAACGGCCTGATGTGAAATTTAAAAAAATTAAAATTAAAAATTAAAATTCTTTATTTCTCTGTTGATATTACAATGTGGGGTTTACATATTAAAAAACATTATTGCATATTATAAAATACTTATTACAAAGAAGGCCACTAGTATGCCTAGGTAGGCCTAAGCATTTCGGGTGGACTAATACTATTTCTTACTCTATATTGACACAGGTTATGGATCATTCCGATATTAAAATGAGGTAGCTGGAGTGATTAACTAGATTTACAAAAGTGAGGAAGCTCAAAACATTTAAAAAATAACAATTAATGGGAATTAATTAATGGGAACGATCTGGTCTTGGCATAATACAGTTTCTATTAAAGCTCCATTAATGAAGTGTCTTAGACAACCTTATCACTAACTGAAGAATCATGAGGCAAAAGATACATTCAGAATTTTATGTTGACAGTCATTAGTGTAAATTACGGGGAGTCACAGATATAAAATAAATGTATTTTGTTTTGGAGATGTGCAGCTAAGGTAGTTTTTATGTGGTTAGCTACCAGTGTTGTGTGTTAGCTACCAGTGTTGTGTATGTTAGCTACCAGTGGTGTGTGTTAGCTACCAGTGGTGTGTGTGTTAGCTACCAGTGTTGTGTGTTAGCTACCAGTGTTGTGTATGTTAGCTACCAGTGGTGTGTGTTAGCTACCAGTGGTGTGTGTGTTAGCTACCAGTGTTGTGTGTTAGCTACCAGTGTTGTGTGTTAGCTACCAGTGGTGTGTGTTAGCTACCAGTGTTGTGTGTTAGCTACCAGTGGTGTGTGTTAGCTACCAGTGGTGTGTGTTAGCTACCAGTGGTGTGTGTTAGCTACCAGTGGTGTGTGTTAGCTACCAGTGGTGTGTGTTAGCTACCAGTGGTGTGTGTGTTAGCTACCAGTGTTGTGTGTTAGCTACCAGTGTTGTGTATGTTAGCTACCAGTGGTGTGTGTTAGCTACCAGTGGTGTGTGTGTTAGCTACCAGTAGCTACCAGTGGTGTGTGTTAGCTACCAGTGGTGTGTGTTAGCTACCAGTGGTGTGTGTTAGCTACCAGTGTTGTGTGTTAGCTACCAGTGGTGTGTGTTAGCTACCAGTGGTGTGTGCTAGCTGCCAGTGGTGTGTGTTAGCTACCAGTGTTGTGTTAGCTACAAGTGGTGTGTGCTAGCTACCAGTGGTGTGTGTTAGCTACCAGTGTTGTGTGTTAGCTACCAGTGGTGTGTGCTAGCTACCAGTGGTGTGTGTTAGCTACCAGTGTTGTGTGTTAGCTACCAGTGTTGTGTGCTAGCTACCAGTGGTGTGTGTTAGCTACCAGTGGTGTGTGCTAGCTACCAGTGGTGTGTGTTAGCTACCAGTGGTGTGTGCTAGCTACCAGTGGTGTGTGTTAGCTACCAGTGGTGTGTGTTAGCTACCAGTGGTGTGTGCTAGCTACCAGTGGTGTGTGTTAGCTACCAGTGGTGTGTGTTAGCTACCAGTGGTGTGTGTTGGCTAAGAGTGGTGTGTGTTAGCTACCAGTGGTGTGTGTTAGCTACCGGTGGTGTGTGTGTTAGCTACAAGTGGTGTGTGTTAGCTACCAGTGGTGTGTGTTAGCTTCCAGTGGTGTGTGCTAGCTATCAGTGGTGTGTGCTAGTTCCCGGTGGTGTGTGTTAGCTACCAGTGGTGTGTGTTAGCTACCAGTGGTGTGTGTTAGCTACCAGTGGTGTGTGTTAGCTACCAGTGGTGTGTGTTAGCTACCGGTGGTGTGTGCTAGCTACCTGTGGTGTGTGTTAGCTACCAGTGGTGTGTGTGTGTTAGCTACCAGTGGTGTGTGCTAGCTACCGGTGGTGTGTGTTAGCTAACAGTGGTGTGTGTTAGCTACTGGTGGTGTGTGTTAGCTACAGGTGGTGTGTGTTAGCTTCCGGTGGGGTTTGTTAGCTACAGTTGGTGTGTGTTAGCTACCAGTGGTGTGTATTAGCTACCAGTGGTGTGTGTTAGCTACCAGTGTTGTGTGTTAGCTACCACTGGTGTGTGCTAGCTACCAGTGGTGTGTGTTAGCTACCAGTGGTGTGTGCTAGCTACCAGTAGTGTGTGTTAGCTACCAGAGGTGTGTGTGTTAGATACCAGTGGTGTGTGCTAGCTACCGGTGGTGTGTGTTAGCTACCAGTGGAGTGTGTTAGCTACCCAGTGGTGTGTGTTAGATACCAGGTGGTGTGTGTGTTAGCTACCAGTGGTGTGTGTTAGCTACCAGTAGTGTGTGTTAGCTACCAGTGGTGTGTGTGTTAGATACCAGTGGTGTGTGCTAGCTACCGGTGGTGTGTGTTAGCTACCAGTGGTGTGTGTTAGCTACCAGCGGTGTGTGCTAGCTACCGGTGGTGTGTGTTAGCTACCAGTGGTGTGTGTTAGCTACCAGTGGTGTGTGCTAGCTACCGGTGGTGTGTGTTAGCTACCAGTGGTGTGTGTTAGCTACCAGTGGTGTGTGTTAGCTACCAGAGGTGTGTGTGTTAGCTACAGGTGGTGTGTGTTAGCTACCGGTGGTGTGTGTGTTAGCTACAGGTGGTGTGTGTTAGCTACCGGTGGGGTTTGTTAGCTACCGGTGGTGTGTGTTAGTAACCAGTGGTGTGTATTAGCTACCGGTGGTGTGTGTGTTAGCTACCGGTGGTGTGTGTTAGCTACCGGGGGTGTGTGTTAGCTACCAGTTGTGTGTGTTAACTACTAGTGGTGTGTGTTAGCTACCAGTGGTGTGTGTTAGCGACCAGTGGTGAGTGTGTGTTAGCTACCGGTGTTGTGTGTGTTAGCTACCAGTGGTGTGTGTTAGATACCAGAGGTGTGTGTGTGTGTTAGCTGCCAGTGGTGTGTGTTAGCTATCAGTGGTGTGTGCTAGCTACTAGTGGTGTGTGTTTGCAACCGGTGGTGTGTGTTAGCTGCCAGTGATGTGTGTGTTAGCTACCAGTGGTGTGTGTTAGCTACCAGTGGTGTATGTTAGCTACCAGTGGGGTGTGTTAGCTACCGGTGGGGTGTGTAACTACCGGTGGGGTTAGTTACCGGTGGTGTGTGTTAGCTACTGGTGGTGTGTGTTAGCTACCGGGGGTGTGTGTTAGCTACCAGTGGTGTGTGTTAGCTATCAGTGATGTGTGTTAGCTACTAGTGGTGTGTGTTTGCTACCGGTGGTGTGTTAGCTACCAGTGGTGTGTGTTAGCTACCAGTGGTGTGTGTTAGCTACCAGTGGTGTGTGTAAGCTACCGGTGAGGTGTGTTAGCTACCAGTGGTGTGTGTTAGCTACTGGTGGTGTGTGTGTTAGCTACCAGTGGTGTGTGTTAGCTACCAGTGGTGTGTGTTAGCTACTGATGGTGTGTGTGTTAGCTACCGGTGGTGTGTGTTAGCTACCTGTGGTGTGTGTTAGCTACCGGTGGTGTGTGTTAGCTACCGGTGGTGTGTGTTAGCTACCAATGGTGTGTGTAAGTACAGTTAGCTACCAGTGGTGTGTGTTAGCTACCGGTGGTGTGTGTTAGCTACCGGTGATGTGTGTTAGCTGCGGTGTGTGTTAGCTGCTGATGGTGTGTGTTAGCTACCGGTGGTGTGTGTTAGCTACCAATGGTGTGTGTAAGCTACAGGTTGGGTGTGTTAGCTACCAGTGGGGTGTGTTAGCTACCGGTGATGTGTGTTAGCTACCAGTGGTGTGTGTTAGCTACCAGTGGTGTGTGTTAGCTACCAGTGGTGTGTGTTAGCTACCAGTGGTGTGTGTTAGCTACTAGTGGTGTGTGTTAGCTACTAGTGGTGTGTGTTAGCTACCAGTTGTGTGTGTTAGCTACCAGTGGTGTGTGTGTTAGCTACCGGTGGTATGTGTGTTAGCTACCAGTGGTGTGTGTTAGCTATCAGTGGTGTGTGTTAGCTACTAGTGGTGTGTGTTTGCTACCGGTGGTGTGTGTTAGCTACCAGTCGTGTGTGTGTGTTAGCTACCAGTGGTGTGTGTTAGCTACCAGTGGTGTGTGTTAGCTACCAGTGGGGTGTGTTAGCTACCGGTGGGGTGTGTTAGCTACCGATGGGGTTAGTTACCGGTGGTGTGTGTTAGCTACTAGTGGTGTGTGTAAGCTACCGGTGAGGTGTGTTAGCTACCAGTGGGGTGTGTTAGCTACTGGTGGTGTGTGTTAGCTACCAGTGGTGTGTGTTAGCTACCAGTGGTGTGTGTTAGCTACCAGTGGTGTGTGTAAGCTACCTGTGAGGTGTGTTAGCTACCAGTGGTGTGTGTTAGCTACTGGTGGTGTGTGTGTTAGCTACCGGTGGTGTGTGTTAGCTACCAGTGGTGTGTGTTAGCTACTGGTGGTGTGTGTGTTAGCTACCGGTGGTGTGTGTTAGCTACCTGTGGTGTGTGTTAGCTACCGGTGGTGTGTGTTAGCTACCGGTGGTGTGTGTTAGCTACCAATGGTGTGTGTAAGCTACAGGTTGGGTGTGTTAGCTACCAGTGGGGTGTGTTAGCTACCGGTGGTGTGTGTTAGCTACCGGTGATGTGTGTTAGCTACCAGCGGTGTGTGTTAGCTGCTGATGGTGTGTGTTAGCTACCGGTGGTGTGTGTTAGCTACCAATGGTGTGTGTAAGCTACAGGTTGGGTGTGTTAGCTACCAGTGGGGTGTGTTAGCTACCGGTGATGTGTGTTAGCTACCAGTGGTGTGTGTTAGCTACCAGTGGTGTGTGTTAGCTACCAGTGGTGTGTGTTAGCTACCAGTGGTGTGTGTTAGCTACCAGTGGTGTGTGTTAGCTACTAGTGGTGTGTGTTAGCTACCAGTGGTGTGTGTTAGCTACTGGTGGTGTGTGTGTTAGCTACCGGTGGTGTGTGTTAGCTACCAGTGGTGAGTGTTAGCTACCGGTGGTGTGTGTTAGCTACCTGTGGTGTGTGTTAGCTACCAGCGGTGTGTGTTAGCTGCTGGTGGTGTGTGTTAGCTACCAGTGGTGTGTGTTTGCTACCGGTGGTGTGTTAGCTACCAGTGGTGTGTGTTAGCTACCAGTGGTGTGTGTTAGCTACCAGTGGTGTGTGTGTGTTAGCTACCAGTGGTGTGTGTTAGCTATCAGTGATGTGTGTTAGCTACTAGTGGTGTGTGTTTGCTACCGGTGGTGTGTTAGCTACCAGTGGTGTGTGTGTTAGCTACCAGTGGTGTGTGTTAGCTACCAGTGGTGTGTGTTAGCTACCAGTGGTGTGTGTAAGCTACCGGTGGTGTGTGTTAGCTACCGGTGGTGTGTGTTAGCTACCAATGGTGTGTGTAAGCTACCGGTGGGGTGTGTTAGCTACCAGTGGGGTGTGTTAGCTACCGTTGGTGTGTGTTAGCTAACGGTGATGTGTGTTAGCTACCAGCGGTGTGTGTTAGCTGCTGGTGGTGTGTGTTAGCTACCAGTGGTGTGTGTTAGCTACCGGTAGTGTGTGTTAGTTACCAAGTGGTGTGTGTTAGCTACCAGTTGTGTGTGTTAGCTACCAGTGGTGTGTGTTAGCTACCAGTGGTGTGTGTTAGCTACCAGTGGTGTGTGTGTTAGCTACCAGTGGTGTGTGCTAGCTACCAGTGGTGTGTGTTAGCTACCGGTGGTGTGTGTTAGTGGTGTGTGTTATCTACCGGTTGGGTGTGTTATCTACCGGTGGGGTGTGTTAGCTATCGGTGGGGGTGTGTTAGCTACCGGTGGTGTGTGTTAGCTACCGGTGGTGTGTGTTAGCTACCGGTGGTATGTGTGTTAGCTACCAGTGGTGTGTGTTAGCTATCAGTTGTGTGTGTTAGCTACTAGTGGTGTGTGTTTGCTACCGGTGGTGTGTGTTAGTTACCAGTCGTGTGTGTGTGTTAGCTACCAGTGGTGTGTGTTAGTTACCAGTGGTGTGTGTTAGCTACCAGTGGGGTGTGTTAGCTACCGGTGGGGTGTGTTAGCTACCGGTGGGGTGTGTTAGTTACCGGCGGTGTGTGTTAACTACCAGTGGTGTGTGTAAGCTACCTGTGAGGTGCTACCGGTGGTGTGTGTTAGCTACCAGTGGTGAGTGTTAGCTACCGGTGGTGTGTGTTAGCTACCTGTGGTGTGTGTTAGCTACCGGTGGTGTGTGTTAGCTACCGGTGGTGTGTGTTAGCTACCAATGGTGTGTGTAAGCTACCGGTGGGGAATGTTAGCTACCAGTGGGGTGTGTTAGCTACCGGTCGTGTGTGTTAGCTACCGGTGATGTGTGTTAGCTACCAGGGGTGTGTGTTAGCTACCGGTGGTGTGTGTTAGCTACCAGTGGTGTGTGTTAGCTACCGGTGGTGTGTGTGTTAGTTACCGGAGGTGTGTAAGCTACGGGTGGGGTGTGTTAACTACCGGTGGTGTGTGTTAGCTACCGGTGGTGTGTGTTAGCTACCAGTGGTGTGTGTTAGCTACTGGTGGTGTGTGTTAGCTACAGGTGGTGTGTGTTAGCTACCGGTGGTGTGTGTTAGCTACCGGTGGTATGTGTTATCTACCGGTTGGGTGTGTTAGCTGTCTGTGGGGTGTGTTATCTACCGGTGGGGTGTGTTAGCTATCGGTGGGGGTGTGTTAGCTACCGGTGGTGTGTGTTAGCTACCGGTGGTGTGTGTTAGCTACCGGTGGTGTGTGTTAGCTACCGGTGGTGTGTGTTAGCTACCGGTGGTGTGTGTTAGCTACCAGTGGTGTGTGTTATCTACCGGATGTGTGTGTTAGCTACCGTTGGTGTGTGTTAGCTACCGGTTGTGTGTGTTAGCTACCGGTGGTGTGTGTTAGCTACCGGTGGGGTGTGTTAACTACCGGTGGTGTGTGTTAGCTACCGTTGGTATGTGTTAGCTACCGGTGGTGTGTGTTAGGGAGATAAGATGTTTTTTTTACGTTGCTTTTGAAAATGGTGGATGAGTCTGCAGTTCTAGAGTTTTCAAGCAGTGAGTTCCAGATTTTAGGCTCTTTTATGTACATTGAATTTTTGTATAGATTTAGCCGGACACGGGAAATGTCATAAAGATGTTTTTGACTCTTATTATGTCTATGGGGCCTGTCACAACTGTCAAGAAAGTGTTTTAGTTGAATTTTAAATTTGGAACTTATGGTTCTGTAAATGTAGATTGCAGAGTAGTAAGTGTTGATGTTCTGACGAGTGAGTAAGTTTACATCTTCGAAGAATGGGGGGATTGGGTGTTGCCTAGCATTGGATTGTGTGATAATTCTTACTGCAGCTTTTTGTTATGTTATTATTGGCTTTAGGTTGGTAATTGCTACTGATCCCAAAGCACAAATGGCATATGTGAGGTAGGGATAAATGAGTGAATAGTATAGTGTGAGTAGGGCTGATTGTGCTACGTAGTAAAGTATCTTGGAGCAGTTTTGGATACTTTTTTTTGTTATGTGTTGAATATGAGTGCTGAAATTCAGGGTGCTGTCAAGATGTAGTCCCAGGAATTTGCCCTCATTATGCTTAGCAATAGGAGTACTGTCGATCTTAATGTTGAGTTGTGCAACACCTGCTCTGTTACCAAACAGAATATAGAAGGTTTTGTCAGTGTTAAGTGTAAGCTTATTGGCAGTCATCCAGGTTGATATTTTGAGGAGCTCTTCGTTAACTATGGTGTTGAGTGAGGCAAGATTTGGTGGGAGATAACGTAAGTCGTGTCATTAGCCAAGAGAATTGGTTTCAGGTGTTGTGATATGTTGGGAAGATCATTGATGAATAAGAGGAAGAGCAGGGGATCAAGGACACTTCCTTATATCAAGTGGTCGTGATGATGAGGTTGTGTCTTTAATGGAGACGTATTGATACCTGTTAGTAAGGTAGGATTTGAAATATGTAAGTGCATGGCCTCTTATACCATAATGGTCAAGTTTGTGGAGTAGGATGCTGTGGTCTACTGTGTCAAAATCTTTCCTTAGGTCAATAAAGAGTCATAATGGATATTCCTCATTTTCCAGTGCTGGGAAAGCAGGTTTAGCATTTTTACAATTGCATCGTTTGTGCTTTTGTTTTTCCTGAAGCCAAATTGGCAGGGGTTGAGTATGCTTTGTGCTGTTATAAACGAATATAGTCTCTTGTGCACGAGGTTCTCGAAGATTTTGGATAGTAACGGTAAGTTTTATATTGTAATAAAGTTGGTAGAATTACCGACAATATGTAAAGTAAAAGGACACAAGTGCAACTAATGTGACATTTATTGTGGCAACGTTTCGCTCTCCAGAAGCTTTATCAAGCCATTACAAACAATACGCGGACACAGAGGCATGGGAATGGGGTCCCCCATAAGTGCCGTCCTAGCCAACTTATACATGGAACACCTAGAGTCCGAACACTTCGCCAACATCATCCCTTCAAGCGTCACTTGGTTACGTTACGTGGACGACGTCCTCGTAATAACTCCAAAACGTTTTGATGTACGGGATCTTCAGGCAAGGCTCAACGCAGTTGAACCGGCGATTCAGTTTACACTAGAAGAAGAGTCCAATGACAAGCTACCTTTCCTCGACGTCCTCATTCACAAAGTAGACAACAACCTAAGATTTCAAGTTTATCGGAAACCCACCAATAAAAATGATCTCACACACTTCTATTCCAGTCAAGATACCAAGACCAAAAGAGGCATCATCATCGGGTTTTTCCTAAGAGCATACCGAATTTGTAGTCCTGAGTTTCTTGACGAGGAATGTACATACATTCACCAAACATTCACTGAGTTACATTTTCCTTCTTTTTTCATCAAAGACTGCAAGAAAAGAGCTCTTCAGATCATTAATTCTCTACGCATCAACACCACTCCCAACAAAGTTATAATTCTTCCCAACAGCCAGGTTGCACTGAACGTCTCAAAAGTACTTTCACAAGCTAACACCAGAGTCGCCATCGCTTCTAGCACTTCAATAAAGGATATAACCAGGACAAAATCCAAGCACCACGAACCAGTCAATGCAGGAGTTTACACTATACCCTGTGGAGGCTGTGACAAGATTTACGTAGGTGAAACAGCAAGAAACCTCGACACCCGCCTCAATGAACACATTTACGCATGTAGGAACGATAACTTGAACAACGCCTGTGTACAACACCGAAATTCCACCAATCATCTCATGAAATTCAGAGACGCCCAATTAGTGATCAAAGAAACTAATTTCCGCAGACGAAAGTGCCTCGAATCAGCACTGATCGCTGTTTCAAATACAATTAAACAAAACAACGGCAGCTTCACCATCTCCGAAGTCTTAGCAAGAATCCTCCTGAAAACAGTAAACCCTGCCATCACATAGTCTCTCCTGTTATACTACACAAAGCACATTACAGAGAGTGAACACTGAAACAAGCTGCCTCTTTCCAGTCTATATTTGTCCAACCTATTTTTATGTTACCCAAGTAATAGCTTTTATATCCTTTTACTCATGTACGAATTAATTACTCTACCATATTGTATTACTTTTGTCACTACCACTTCTACTACTACTACTACTACTACTACCACTACCACTAGTGAACATCGAAATGGTACCTCACTAGTATTGCACCTCACTCTGAGCCTTTATTTACCCTCTGTGTCCGCGTATTGTTTGTAATGGCTTGATAAAGCTCCTGGAGAGCAAAACGTTGCCACAATAAATGTCACATTAGTTGCACTTGTGTCCTTTTACTTTACATAAGTTTTATATTGGCCTGTAGTTATTTACATTTGTAAGGTCACCACCTTTGTGTATTGGTGTATTGGTGTATTGTGTATTGGTCTTCAGTAGTGTCGGGGAGGTGCTAGTTTCTAGGGATTTGTTAAAAAGTAATGAAATAGCAGGCGAAAGGGCATGAGCCGCTCGCCTGTACAATAATGGTGGGACTTGAGACAGGTTCCCTGGTTTATTTTTAAGTGACTTGATAATCGAGGCGACTTCAGTGGGCTCGGTAGGTGCAAGATAGAAGGAGAATGGGAAATTTCCATTTAAGTAGTCACTTGCTCGGGCATTGGTACCTGGGATTTTACTGGCGAGGTTTGATCCTATGGTTCAGAAGAAGTCATTTATCTTGTTGACTGTATCAATAGGCTGTAATTGTAATTCATTTGGTTTAGTTAGAACAATATCCCTGTTTTTTTTCAGTTTGTGGGTATCTAGAATCTGAGAGAGTGTTTTCCAGGTCTTTTTTATATCTCCTCTTGTTTCGGTTAATCTGCTGGAATAGTATAATTGCTTGGCCTTTCTTATCAGTTTGGTGAGAACTGATGCATAGTGTTTAACAATATCTTTGTATATTACACCCTGCCATTATTGCTTTTCGCACTGATGTTTCTCATCTATAGACCTTAGTATGCTGTTAGTTAGCCATGGGCAACCTAGCCGTTTATTCGTAATCTTTTTAATTTTTATAGGACAATGTTTGTTATATAGTCTAAGTAATTTTTTAAGAAATATGTCAATCCAATCATCGATACCATTGGAGAATTCTGTAGGACAGTCAACTGTCCGTAGCTCTGTTGTGAAGTTACTTATTGAGGCCTCATCATGATCTAAAATAAATTTTGTTGTATTCCAGCGGTTATTTACCAATGTTTGTTAAGAGGAAGGTTGGGTAGTGAACAGTAGTGCTGTCTGTGATTATCCCTGATTTAAAAGGAGCTAGTATATTGGTCCATATATGGTCAATTATGGTTGCAGTTGTCTCAGTCAGTCTGGTTGGTTTAATTATAGATGGTATGAGAAGTGTGCTGTTCATATTGTTGAAATCTGTTAC
Organism: Cherax quadricarinatus; assembly: GCF_038502225.1. NCBI lineage: Eukaryota > Metazoa > Arthropoda > Malacostraca > Decapoda > Parastacidae > Cherax > Cherax quadricarinatus. The sequence goes on along the minus strand of NW_027195347.1, from coordinate 152,152 downwards.
TGGTTGATCATGTGTTAGGTCAAGGTTGATGTTGAAATCTCTGGCTAAGAGTAGATGGTGCTTCTTCAACTAGTTGTTTAGTGTCTTTATTTTATCACTAAAATTAGGGATGTTTGTATGTGGCATCCGATAAATGGCACCGATTGTAATTTAAGTCTTAAGGTTTTTTGCAGCAAAAATTGCAAAAGTATATTCTCCATATGCATCACTAAAGCAAGCGGTGTTTTAACAAGATAGTTCGTTAAAGCAATAGATTGCAATACCTCCCCCAACTTGGTATGGTCTGCAGTTGTGGATTGCTGTGTATCCCGGTAGTGAGTAGATATCAATTGTGTTCCGCTTAAGCCAGGTTTCAGTGAGAATAATACAGGAGAAGGTTGTCTTTAGGGAATTATGGAGTGCCAGGAGGTCATCATAATGTTTGCTCAGGGACCTGATATTGTAATTATGAACTGTAATACTTTTAGAAGTATTTAGGACAGTGCTGGTTTGTGATGCTGTGTAATAGTGGCAGTTACTTTCCATTAAACTTTGATTGGGTGTTGGATTAAATAGATTTAGATCTGGGTCGACGTGATCATTCATCATTTAGGTTAAGTGGTAATTCTTTTTATCATGTATAGTGTATTGAGTTCCAGTACTGGTATCTGTAATAAGAGGATGTTTGGACAAGTGTATAGCCAATGCCTGTTGTCAGGTAGAGTGTGTAAACTAATAAACATAATGGACTTAGTGTTGATTAAAGTATTAAGCTAGAATGAACTAGAGTATTAACTAAGTATAAGCTAATAAGATAAAACTATAATACAAAGTAGCACCAGACTATGACTTGTAAACGCACTAAAGCTCACTTAAGTTGTTTACAATAGATAGCAAAATAATATATGCACAGTTCTAAATTAAAGACTATATAAGATAGTAAACAACAGCTATTTATAAACTGTAAATGGGAATATTTGGCAATGATAGATATTAAAAAAAATAAATTTATAAAAGTACTGTAGGTGGGTATATTTGGTACTACAGATATGAAAAAAGTAAATTGAAATACTAATGTAATATTTATAAACTGGAAAATAAGGGAAAATAGGGTAAGATTGTGAAAAATAGATAATAAAGGATTTATAACAGTGCTTCAAATGGGAATACTTGGTAATACGGATATTAATAAAAAGTAAATTTCTTATTAACAATAATAAACTGTAAATGGGAAAATTTGGCAAAACAGATATTAATAAAAAGTAAAATTTCTTATTAACTCTAATAACAATTAATAAGAAATTTATAAAAGGCAAAATTATTTATAAATGGTAAAAATAAGCCTAACAAGGCTTACGTAGCTCCGGCACACTACCCAAGGTCGTCCCAACTGTGTCAAGTGACTGAATAAAACTCTGTCTGTCTGTCTGTCTGTCTGTCTGTCTGTCTGTCTGTCTCTCTCTCTCTCTCTCTCTCTCTCTCTCTCTCTCTCTCTCTCTCTCTCTCTCTCTCTCTCTCTCTCTCTCTCTCTCTCTCTCTCTCTCTCTCTCTCTCTCTCTCTCTCTCGCAGGAACCGGGCATTAGCACGAGATACAAAACTTATATATATATGGACAAAAAATCTTCCTACCAGGGAGGGAAGAAAAACGGGGTGTGCTAAAGCAGTGAACCTAGGTGGGCATCAGTGGACGCATGAACTCTTGTAGGAGGAAGCACACCATCCTGCGTCTGGTCTGGCCCTTAGATACTGCAACATGTCAGGAGAGTGTAGATAAATGGTCCAGAGAACCGACAAGTTGATGAATTAGGTACATGTGCAACACTTGAGTATCTTAACTGAGGAAACGTTTCACCATGCAGTGGCTTCATCAATGCTGTATTCTTTTCAAAATTGATTACATCGATTCCAGGCTGAGGGACTGATTTCCTCAAATTCCTCCTGATCTTCACCATTCTTTGTTTAGTACTGATGAAGCCTCTGCGTAACGAAACGTGTCCTCATTAAAGATACCCAAGTGCTGCACATGTGTATAATTGATCAACATGTTAGGAGACATAGCTGCGGATGAGCTACGTAACATGGTAGTCTTGTTTGGGACGGTGAAGCAGAATAGACATCGTCATGAGGTAGTCACTGCAGGGTTCGTGTGATAAATGGTTTTGAAAACCGACAAGTTGTGTGTAAAATTTTGAATTTCCCTAAATTCAGCATGTGTAAATTTGAATAATATAATAATTGTGTATTAAAATGTGATGTTGATTTGACCCTTCGAGAAATTTAGAACAGCGGCAGACGGGGTAGCGCCATTGTGAAACTGAATGTGTGAACACTGGTCTGTTAATTGTGCAATGTAATCAGGCGTCATCGAAGTTCAATTGGTGTATATCGGCCTTAGTCTGTAATGTAGAAATTGCTGACACATTCCCGCTGATGAACTGGGATAAATAGTGTGGAAAACTATAACAATACAATTAGCTAGGTGACGCTTACCCAAAATGTATAGCAGCTTTGCACTCGCCATCGTAAACTGTAGCTACTGAGGTAGTGTTAGGGTGTATTACAAATAAAAATTGTGATCCAATAATTAAATGGTAAGTGATAATACGAATTTGTTTTCTAATAACACCATTATAATTTATGTACAATAATTATATTCTGTGTACCCAACAAGCCAAATCATATACACTCCACATTATTTTATAATTTACCATTATTGGCATTAATGATTATATTGTAATGGTTAATTTAATGTCAGGTCTAGTTTTTTGTGAGAGTAGTGATGTAGTGGGCATTGAGAGAGTGACAGTTCTGCAACGTACTGTGACTAAGTTTCACTTACATCGCCCAAATACTTGTACGTAATAATTCAGGTAATACCCTGTAAACCTCACGTAGGTAATTGCTCACATAATAATTCCTAAGTTGAAGATTAAGACACTTATGTAACATATGGGAATCTTTATAGAGGAAAAGTTTCGCCACACAGTGACTTCATCAGTCCAATACAAAGCAGAAAGGTGTAAGGAAAGGAGGAGTTTGAGGTAATTAGTCCCTCAAACTCCTCCTCTCCTTACACCTTTCTTCTTTGTATTGGACGGATGAAGCCACTGTGTGGTGAAGAGTTTCCTCAATAAAGATTCCCATATGTTGCATAAGTGTCTCAGTCTTCAAAATGTCGGTTTTCAAACCATTTATGACATCTGTCAGACACTGCAACATCATGGGAACTTGATACAAGGAATTCATCACTACTTGTCCAACCTTTGGACTAAGACCTACTTACACTAGTGGATGGTTCCACTGTGATCCCGCCTTCTGCTTCGACTTACCTGACTATGGTATATAAGCCACTTCTCCGGCCATATACTGTACTTTCTACAAGACTGAACACATCGAATGCAGGCTGAGGGACTGATTACCTCAAACTCCTCCTCTCCTTATCCCTCTCTGCTTCGTGTTGGACTGAAGAAGCCACTGTGTGGGGAAACGTTTCCTTAATAAAATTCCCATATTTTGCGTAAGTGTCTCAGTCTTCAACTCATGTACTATTCACCCAGGTAGATCTGTTTTTGACAAGGAATTCTTCAACACTTGTCCAACCTGTGGTCGAAGACCTACATACACTAGTGGATGGTTCCATTGTAACTCCCCCTCCTTCTGCTTCAACTCGACTGACTATAGTATGTTAGGTAAGACACACATGCAACAGTTAGGTATCTTTATTTCGAAACGTTTCGCCTACACAGTAGGCTTCTTCAGTCGAGTACAGAAAAGTTGATAGAAGCAGAAGATACTTGAAGACGATGTAATCAGTCCATCACCCTTAAAGTTTTGAGGTGGTCAGTCCCTCAGTCTGGAGAAGAGCATTGTTCCATAGTATGAAACAATATGGAGATGAAGTGACAGGATGGAGCCTTATATAGCGCCAAGAGGTGAGACGTAGGTCACTAGAAGAGGTAAGAACTCAGATGTTGGGAGGTCAGGTCCCTCTCAAATCCAGCTGGATTTGAGAGGGACCTGACCTCCCAACATCTGAGTTCTTACCTCTTCTAGTGACCTACGTCTCACCTCTTGGCGCTATATAAGGCTCCATCCTGTCACTTCATCTCCATATTGTTTCATACTATGGAACAATGCTCTTCTCCAGACTGAGGGACTGACCACCTCAAAACTTTAAGGGTGATGGACTGATTACATCGTCTTCAAGTATCTTCTGCTTCTATCAACTTTTCTGTACTCGACTGAAGAAGCCTACTGTGTAGGCGAAACGTTTCGAAATAAAGATACCTAACTGTTGCATATGTGTCTTACCTAACAACCTGTCGGTATTTTATACCATTTTAATGACTATAGTATATAAGCCACTTCTCCGACATATGCTGTAACCACAGGACAATGCTCACATGGAAGCTCGATGTAACATAGCGACATGAACTGAATCCCCAGCCATGCTGGCCTCCGGCGGCAGATGATGCGGCCAAGGTAGCCACAGATCCACATGTTGGGATTACCGTCCAGACCAAACTGGTGGCAGCCAGAGCAATGATACTTATGGAGGAGGTCCTAGGTGATACACAGTCTCAACAGCGGTTCCGAACAGCGGCTCAGGGAGAACCATGTCCATATGATAGAAGCTGGTCCAGAGTGCAGTTTACCACCATCCATCGGGTTCCTTTTCTGCTTTCCCACAGCCAAGATGATGGTCGACAATGCAGAGGAGATGTGCCAGCACTGCCTACACTCTGTTCAGTGCCCCCTAACACACTATCTCTTGGAGTGCCAAGTCACTGAGACAGTCCGCAGGCAGCTAGCACTGACGTCCCTTTCCTGAAGAAGACCCAGAGAAGACTGAGGCTACCCTAGTGTATTATGGAGTCAATGGCCCAGACAAGCTGTTGCCCGTGATAACGGCATATCCTCCTCCTCGCTAGTGTCCACAATTTGGAGTGCATGTGTGTGCACAAGCATAAGTATATCTCTGAATATACATAATAATGGAATAACACTGCAGAAGGCCTACTGACATACAAGGCAAAGTCCTTATCAAATCCGCCCCTTCCCAAAGCTACCCAAGAATTTACTCCCGTGCCCACTACACCAATCAAACCCAGCCCCTTCCACTCATATATTTGTCCAATCTCTTCTTATAGCTACCCAGGGTCCTAGTCTCGATTACCCTACTTGGAAGAATGTTCCACTCATCAGCCACTGTTTGAAAACCAGTACTTACCTGTGTCCTTTTTAAAACTAAATTTATCCAACTTAAATCTGTTATTCCTGGGTCTTACCTGAGTCGATATCCTCAGTATTTTATTAATATCGCCTTTGTGTATGTCCATCATCCACTTATACACTTCGATGATATCTCCTGTCATTCTACGTCTCTCAAGAGAGTGAAGATTCAAGGATCTAAGTGTACCTTCATACGGGAGATTTCTTATTCAATGAATCATTTTAGTCATTCTTCTCTGTATGTTCTCCAATGAATTTATATCCATCCTGTAGCAAGGAGACCAAAACTGAGCCGCATAATCCAAATGAGGCCTCACTAGAGCAGTAAAATAACTTTTTGACTTTCGTTACTTATACTTCTTGAAATAAATCCAAGTAATCTGTTAGCCTCATTGCACACACACTTAGGCATAGTTGTCTTGGCTTTAGATTTCCGCTTACCATGATTCCCAAGTCATTTTCACATTCTGTATAATCAAGCTCTACTTCATTTAGTTTATAACTTCGAGAGTTATTTTCCTTCTCAAGGACTAGGATCTTACAATTGTCCACACTGAACTTCATCTGCCACTTTCCAGACCAAGACATTAATTTGTCCATATCCTCCTGGAATTTATTGGTATCCTCAGAATGAATCATTCAAGCTCATGTCACTTGTAATTCCTTCACCAAGGTCATTAATGTAAATTATGAACAACAATGGGCCTAAAAGCGATCCTTGTGGAACGCCACTAGTGACCTGTCCCAACTCAGATTTGACCCCATTAATGGAAACTCTCTGCTCTCTATTGGTAAGCCATGCTTCTGTCCATGTTAGAACGTTACCTCCTATACCATAAGCTTCCAGTTTTCTTAAGAGTCTTTTGTGAGGTACTCTGTCGAAGATTTTACTTAAATCCAAATAAACAACAGCATATTCTTTATCACTGTCTACTGCCTCAAATGTTCTATTGAAGAAAGTTAGTAAATCTGTCAGGCAGAAGCGATCTCTCATGAATCCATGCTGAGATTCAGTAATAAAATTATGCTCGTCAAGGTAACCTCTAATAATATTAGCTATAATTGATTCTAATAATTTGCCTACTATAGATGTTAGGCTTATTGGACAGTACTTTAATGGAATGGGCTTATCTCCTGATTTAAATATAGAAATTACATTAGCTATCTTTCACATTTCTGGGACAACACCAGTTTGGATGGGCGCATTAAACACGCTTGTTAATGGCTGACCAAGTTCGAACTTGCAGTCCCTAAGCGCCCTTGAAAACAATTCATCGGGTCCCGGGGATTTATTTTGCTTCAGTTTATCTACCTGTTTGATAACTATTTCCATTGTGACAGTAATATTACTTAATTTGTTTTCTTCGGGAACTGAATGTGCTTATGTGCACACATATACAAACATACCTACATAAATCAGCGAATGTGACGAGTGGAGTTCCACCAAGGTCAGTACTTGGTCTAGTACGTCTTGTGTATATAAACGACCTGACAGGAAATCGAGTCACGGGTGTCCCTTTTTGCAGATGATGTAAAACTAATGAGGATAATATAAACAGGAGTAGTAAGCTAGGAAAGACTACAAGTTCAACTGAACAAACTGCAGGATTGGTTTAACAATTATCTATTAGAGTTGAACCCCAGCACATGCAAAACTGTGAAGGGCAAAGATGAACAGAAGAGAGCATACAGCCTCAGGGGACAAATATTGCAAACCTCTGAAAGAGATCGGCCTCGGGGTGAGCATAGTTCCAAGCATGTCGCCTGAGATACACATCAACCAGACACCGCTGCAGTAAAGGAAGGGAAGGGGTGGACCGGTAACCCAGATGAAGACCTCGGTCAGAAGACCAAATGCTCCAAGCGTGGGTCATCATATGACTAAGACCCGCATCAGGAAACACTTGTCCTGTTTCCTGGCAAACTTTACCAACCAGCCAAGGAGGCATTCATGACCTTATACAAGACATAAGTCAGGCCCAGTATGGAACCTTCATCTGATAAAGGATGTAGAAAAGCTGAAAAAAGACGGAGATTTGCAACGAATCTAGTCCCAGAGCTGAAGGGTACGAGCTAGAAGAGCTAAACTTAATAACATTCGAAGACAGCAGGATCGAAGGAGGCATGATAGCAACATACAAAGTACTGAGAGGAATTGACAGAGTAGAGAGAACTGATCTGCTTGCCCTCGTGTAACCACGAGTACACGAGGGCACAAATTATAATGTCTTTGACTATTGTTTTTTTTTTTATCTCACAGAGACTGCTATGGGGTGTAATATAAACGCTCAAGATAACAGCGACTCAGACTACGTCCAGGCAGTGTACAGGTAAGTAACTGTATTAATTGCTGGTGAAGTGTCATTTCCGAACAAACATCACTTTAAACAAACCATTTGTAGTTTATCTTCTCTTATCTTTGCTAGCAGTTCAACATTTATTAATCTAATGTATTCCATTGAATGACTTGCTTTTTTTTATAATAAATGCCGTCTTAGAAAATACAAAAATATTTATTTATTGCTAATTTGCTTAATTGAATGCTATATAGAATAACATTCAGGTTAGAATAATTTCAACCTGTTTTAATTTGATTGAATCGTTTCGTCAGTGAAGTGCATTCGTGAAAATCAGTGTACAATTTATCGCTACCTCAGTTATGCAGTAACAAAATTTGAGTTTGTGCTGGTTTACGGCGACTTATTGATACTATAATAATTTGATGAAAAAACGTTTATCTGAAGTGGATTTTATCCACAGTGTTATATTATAAACGATTCTGGAAAAATACCCTGATTTTGCTGACGGTATATAAAGCGTTACCACTGTGTGTGTGTGACCTAATTAATATTTGCATTAATAACTCATTGCAACTGTGACCAGGTATAAACGTGTGAGTGGTTCATTGCCTTTGTAACTTGTTCATGGTTGTGACAACATCTAGACGTGTGGATGGTTCATTACCTTTGTAACTTGTTCAGTTTTCAAAACTTTGGGATCCAGTCCATGGACCCATTATTTACCTCTGTAATCTTTTGTCTACCGCCCACACCATGGGTATGATGGGGGGCATAATGAAGATATTAAACTAAATGAAGTGGATTTGTTTAGATATGTGAATAATTTATTATGTAGGCAAAATATTCTTGCTCCTTCTTTATTTAATAATGGTGAGTCTACTTCCTTTCTTTTTCTTGAAGTAATGAGTGATAAATTTTAAATTAATTGGAATTAATAATATGTAAATATATATAATTCGTGTCAGAGGAAATGGGGTTTAAATTGCTGTCCTTGTGATTTAAAGGACGAGAATTTGGTCACAGCATTCCTCATACAATTTGTTACTTTCACATGGTGATATCCTAATTTTATATTCATACTTTCGCCTAGGATTGGAGCGCTAGTTCAGCTGCGCCAGTCCCGGCCATGGCTGCAGCCTAACATTCTCTTTAGACTTTCTGGGTACGCCAAGGAGCATGATGCCTGCCTCAAAATCCTGCATAAGTTCTCTTATGACACTATCAGGAGTAGGCGCAGAGACTACCTGGAGAAGAAACAGAAGAAGGATGCAGCAACCGAGGAAGAGGATGTAATTGGTACGTTGGCTCACTGATTCTTGTAATTGGATTCTAAACATATATATATATATATATATATATATATATATATATATATATATATATATATATATATATATATATATATATATATATATATATATATATATATATATATATATATATATATATATATGTCGTGCCGAATATGTAAAACTGGTCAATTAGTAAGAACTCATTTAAAATTAAGTCCTTTCTAAAATTTTCTCTTATACGTTTAAAGATATTTTTTTTTCATTAATATTGATGTCAAAATTTATAATATTGCACCAAAAGGAACTTAGAAAACTTACCTAACCTTATTATAACAAGAACAATTTATTTTAGCCTAACCCAACTAAATATATTTTTGATTTGTTTACAGTAATTTAATACTAAATAAACACAGTGAAATATATTTTTTTCGTTAGGTTCAGAATGATTTTGGCGAAATTATTGCATACACAAATTTTCACTTGTCCTATATGGCAAGATGAGCGTTGCTATTTAAGCCAAGACCGCAAGTTCTGCCTATTCGGCACGACATATATATATATATATATATATATATATATATATATATATATATATATATATATATATATATATATATATATATATATATATATATATATATATATATATATATATATATATATATATATATATATATATATATATGTATATGTCGTGCCGAATAAGTAAAACTTGCTATTTTGGCTTAAATAGCAACGCACTTCTTGCCGAATGGGGCAAGCAAAAATTTGTATATGCAATAATTTCGCAAAAATCATTCTGAATCTAATGAAAAAAAAATATATTTCATTGTATTTGTTTATTATTAGATTATTGTAAACTTACATAAAATATATTTAGCTGGATTAGGGTAAATTAAATTGTACTTGTTAAAACGAGGTTGGGTAAGTCTCCTAAGGTTCTTTTGGTGTAACATCATTAATTTTTATCTTAACATTTATGAAAATATATATATATTGAAATGTATAAGAGAAAATTTCAGAAAGAACTTAATTTTCAACGAGTTCTTGCTAACTGAGCTGTTTTACATATTCGGGACGACACACACACACACACACACACACACACACACACACACACACACACACACACACATATATATATATATATATATATATATATATATATATATATATATATATATATATATATATATATATATACATATATATATATATATATATATATATATATATATATATATATATATATATATATATATATATATATATATACACACACATATAGGAGTGAAGAAGAACAGGATGTGAGTGTGGGGGAGGTGCGTGAGGCATTACGTAGAATGAAAAGGGGTAAAGCAGCTGGAACTGACGGGATCATGACAGAAATGTTATAAGCAGGGGAGGATATAGTGTTGGAGTGGTTGGTATTTTTGTTTAATAAATGTATGAAAGAGGAGAAGGTACCTAGGGATTGGCAGAGAGCATGTATAGTCCCTTTATATAAAGGGAAGGGGGACAAAAGAGATTGTAAAAATTATAGAGGAATAAGTTTACTGAGTATTCCAGGAAAAGTGTATGGTAGGGTTATAATTGAAAGAATTAGAGGTAAGACAGAATGTAGGATTGCGGATGAGCAAGGAGGTTTTAGAGTGGGTAGGGGATGTGTAGATCAAGTGTTTACATTGAAGCATATATGTGAACAGTATATAGATAAAGGTAGGGAAATTTTTTATTGCATTTATGGATTTAGAAAAGGCATATGATAGAGTAGATAGGGGAGCAATGTGGCAGAAGTTGCAAGTATATGGAATAGGTGGTAAGTTACTAAATGATGTAAAGAGTTTTTATGAGGATAGTGAGGCTCAGGTTAGGGTGTGTAGAAGAGAGGGAGAATACTTCCCAGTAAAAGTAGGTCTTAGACAGGGATGTGTAATGTCACCATGGTTGTTTAATATATTTATAGATGGGGTTGTAAAAGAAGTAAATGCTAGAGTGTTCAGGAGAGGGGTGGGATTAAATTATGGGGAATTAAATACAAAATGGGAATTGACACAGTTGCTTTTTGCTGATGATACTGTGCTTATGGGAGATTCTGAAGAAAAATTGCAAAGGTTAGTGGATGAGTTTTGGAGTGTGTGTAAAGGTAGAAAGCTGAAAGTGAACATAGAAAAGAGTAAGGTGATGAGGGTATCAAACGATTTAGATAAAGAAAAATTGGATATCAAATTGGGGAGGAGTATAGAAGAACTGAATGTTTTCAGATACTTGGGAGTTGACGTGCCGGCGGATGGATTTATGAAGGATGAGGTTAATCATAGAATTGATGAGGGAAAAAAGATGAGTGGTGCGTTGAGGTATATGTGGAGACAAAAAACGCTGTCTATGGAGGCAAAGAAGGGAATGTATGAAAGTTTAGTAGTACCAACACTTTTATATGGGTGTGAAGCTTGGGTTGTGAATGCAGCAGCGAGGAGGTGGTTGGAGGCAGTGGAGATGTCCTGTCTAAGGGCAATGTGTGGTGTAAATATTATGCAGAAAATTCGGAGTGTGGAAATTAGGAGGTGTGGAGTTAATAAAAGTATTAGTCAGAGGCCTGAAGAGGGGTTGTTGAGGTGGTTTGGTCATTTAGAGAGAATGGATCAAAGTAAAATGACATGGAGAGCGTATTAATCTGTAGGGGAAGGAAGGCGGGGTAGGGGTCGTCCTCGAAAAGGTTGGAAGGAAGGGGTAAGGGAGGTTTTGTGGGCGAGGGGCTTGGACTTCCAGCAAGCGTGCATGAGCGTGTTCGATAGGAGTGAATGGAGACGAATGGTATTTGGGACCTGACGATCTGTTGGAGTGTGAGCAGGGTAATATTTAGTGAAGGGATTCAGGGAAACCGGTTATTTTTATATAGCCTGACTTGAGTCCTGGAAATGGGAAGTACAGTGCCTGCACTCTAAAGGAGGGGTTTGGGATATTGGCAGTTTGGAGGGATATGTCGTGTATCTTTATAAGTACATGCTTCTAAACTGTTGTGTTTCTGAGTACCTCTGCAAAAACAGTGATTATGTGTGAGTGAGGTGAAAGTGTTGAATGATGCTGAAAGTATTTTATTTTTGGGGATTTTCTTTCTTTTTGGGTCACCCTGCCTCGGTGGGAGACGGCCGACTTGTTAGTATATATATATATATATATATATATATATATATATATATATATATATATATATATATATATACATATATAAACATATATACATATATGCAAGGAATTCGCGAGAGCATGCGAAATATACACAAACACTGATCTCTGGCTGAAGGAGACTCGAACCTACGAACCTTAGGACAAGGTACGCAGTGCTTTACCAATCTACCCACACTGGACAATACCTTGGCGTGTAGCATCCGCTACACGTTTGATCCAAGGCAGCCAGCTTTCAGGGAGAAGGCTTACAGCTTTTCATCTCATCCCCTGCATGCATCAGCCTTACTAGAGATTTGAACAATGCAAGGAATTCGCGAGAGCATGCGAAATATACACAAACACTGATCTCTGGCTGAAGGAGACTCGAACCTACGAACCTTAGGACAAGGTACGCAGTGCTTTACCAATCTACCCACACTGGACAATACCTTGGCGTGTAGCATCCGCTACACGTTTGATCCAAGGCAGCCAGCTTTCAGGGAGAAGGCTTACAGCTTTTCATCTCATCCCCTGCATGCATCAGCCTTACTAGAGATTTGAACAATGCAAGGAATTCGCGAGAGCATGCGAAATATACACAAACACTGATCTCTGGCTGAAGGAGACTCGAACCTACGAACCTTAGGACAAGGTACGCAGTGCTTTACCAATCTACCCACACTGGACAATACCTTGGCGTGTAGCATCCGCTACACGTTTGATCCAAGGCAGCCAGCTTTCAGGGAGAAGGCTTACAGCTTTTCATCTCATCCCCTGCATGCATCAGCCTTACTAGAGATTTGAACAATGCAAGGAATTCGCGAGAGCATGCGAAATATACACAAACACTGATCTCTGGCTGAAGGAGACTCGAACCTACGAACCTTAGGACAAGGTACGCAGTGCTTTACCAATCTACCCACACTGGACAATACCTTGGCGTGTAGCATCCGCTACACGTTTGATCCAAGGCAGCCAGCTTTCAGGGAGAAGGCTTACAGCTTTTCATCTCATCCCCTGCATGCATCAGCCTTACTAGAGATTTGAACAATGCAAGGAATTCGCGAGAGCATGCGAAATATACACAAACACTGATCTCTGGCTGAAGGAGACTCGAACCTACGAACCTTAGGACAAGGTACGCAGTGCTTTACCAATCTACCCACACTGGACCAATACCTTGGCGTGTAGCATCCGCTACACGTTTGATCCAAGGCAGCCAGCTTTCAGGGAGAAGGCTTACAGCTTTTCATCTCATCCCCTGCATGCATGCAGCCTTACTAGGATTTGATGCAGATTCGAAAAGCTGTAAGCCTGTTTGTGTATATTTCGCATGCTCTCGCGAATGCATTGTTCAAATCTCTAGCTGATGCATGCAGGGGATGAGATGAAAAGCTGTAAGCCTTCTCCCTGAAAGCTGGCTGCCTTGGAAAACGTGTAGCGGATGCTACACGCCAAGGTATTGTCCAGTGTGGGTAGATTGGTAAAGCACTGCGTACCTTGTCCTAAGGTTCGTAGGTTCGAGTCTCCTTCAGCCAGAGATCAGTGTTTGTGTATATTTCGCATGCTCTCGCGAATTCCTTGCATTGTTCAAATCTCTAGTAAGGCTGATGCATGCAGGGGATGAGATGAAAAGCTGTAAGCCTTCTCCCTGAAAGCTGGCTGCCTTGGATCAAACGTGTAGCGGATGCTACACGCCAAGGTATTGTCCAGTGTGGGTAGATTGGTAAAGCACTGCGTACCTTGTCCTAAGGTTCGTAGGTTCGAGTCTCCTTCAGCCAGAGATCAGTGTTTGTGTATATTTCGCATGCTCTCGCGAATTCCTTGCATTGTTCAAATCTCTAGTAAGGCTGATGCATGCAGGGGATGAGATGAAAAGCTGTAAGCCTTCTCCCTGAAAGCTGGCTGCCTTGGATCAAACGTGTAGCGGATGCTACACGCCAAGGTATTGTCCAGTGTGGGTAGATTGGTAAAGCACTGCGTACCTTGTCCTAAGGTTCGTAGGTTCGAGTCTCCTTCAGCCAGAGATCAGTGTTTGTGTATATTTCGCATGCTCTCGCGAATTCCTTGCATTGTTCAAATCTCTAGTAAGGCTGATGCATGCAGGGGATGAGATGAAAAGCTGTAAGCCTTCTCCCTGAAAGCTGGCTGCCTTGGATCAAACGTGTAGCGGATGCTACACGCCAAGGTATTGTCCAGTGTGGGTAGATTGGTAAAGCACTGCGTACCTTGTCCTAAGGTTCGTAGGTTCGAGTCTCCTTCAGCCAGAGATCAGTGTTTGTGTATATTTCGCATGCTCTCGCGAATTCCTTGCATTGTTCAAATCTCTAGTAAGGCTGATGCATGCAGGGGATGAGATGAAAAGCTGTAAGCCTTCTCCCTGAAAGCTGGCTGCCTTGGATCAAACGTGTAGCGGATGCTACACGCCAAGGTATTGTCCAGTGTGGGTAGATTGGTAAAGCACTGCGTACCTTGTCCTAAGGTTCGTAGGTTCGAGTCTCCTTCAGCCAGAGATCAGTGTTTGTGTATATTTCGCATGCTCTCGCGAATTCCTTGCATTGTTCAAATCTCTAGTAAGGCTGATGCATGCAGGGGATGAGATGAAAAGCTGTAAGCCTTCTCCCTGAAAGCTGGCTGCCTTGGATCAAACGTGTAGCGGATGCTACACGCCAAGGTATTGTCCAGTGTGGGTAGATTGGTAAAGCACTGCGTACCTTGTCCTAAGGTTCGTAGGTTCGAGTCTCCTTCAGCCAGAGATCAGTGTTTGTGTATATTTCGCATGCTCTCGCGAATTCCTTGCATTGTTCAAATCTCTAGTAAGGCTGATGCATGCAGGGGATGAGATGAAAAGCTGTAAGCCTTCTCCCTGAAAGCTGGCTGCCTTGGATCAAACGTGTAGCGGATGCTACACGCCAAGGTATTGTCCAGTGTGGGTAGATTGGTAAAGCACTGCGTACCTTGTCCTAAGGTTCGTAGGTTCGAGTCTCCTTCAGCCAGAGATCAGTGTTTGTGTATATTTCGCATGCTCTCGCGAATTCCTTGCATTGTTCAAATCTCTAGTAAGGCTGATGCATGCAGGGGATGAGATGAAAAGCTGTAAGCCTTCTCCCTGAAAGCTGGCTGCCTTGGATCAAACGTGTAGCGGATGCTACACGCCAAGGTATTGTCCAGTGTGGGTAGATTGGTAAAGCACTGCGTACCTTGTCCTAAGGTTCGTAGGTTCGAGTCTCCTTCAGCCAGAGATCAGTGTTTGTGTATATTTCGCATGCTCTCGCGAATTCCTTGCATTGTTCAAATCTCTAGTAAGGCTGATGCATGCAGGGGATGAGATGAAAAGCTGTAAGCCTTCTCCCTGAAAGCTGGCTGCCTTGGATCAAACGTGTAGCGGATGCTACACGCCAAGGTATTGTCCAGTGTGGGTAGATTGGTAAAGCACTGCGTACCTTGTCCTAAGGTTCGTAGGTTCGAGTCTCCTTCAGCCAGAGATCAGTGTTTGTGTATATTTCGCATGCTCTCGCGAATTCCTTGCATTGTTCAAATCTCTAGTAAGGCTGATGCATGCAGGGGATGAGATGAAAAGCTGTAAGCCTTCTCCCTGAAAGCTGGCTGCCTTGGATCAAACGTGTAGCGGATGCTACACGCCAAGGTATTGTCCAGTGTGGGTAGATTGGTAAAGCACTGCGTACCTTGTCCTAAGGTTCGTAGGTTCGAGTCTCCTTCAGCCAGAGATCAGTGTTTGTGTATATTTCGCATGCTCTCGCGAATTCCTTGCATTGTTCAAATCTCTAGTAAGGCTGATGCATGCAGGGGATGAGATGAAAAGCTGTAAGCCTTCTCCCTGAAAGCTGGCTGCCTTGGATCAAACGTGTAGCGGATGCTACACGCCAAGGTATTGTCCAGTGTGGGTAGATTGGTAAAGCACTGCGTACCTTGTCCTAAGGTTCGTAGGTTCGAGTCTCCTTCAGCCAGAGATCAGTGTTTGTGTATATTTCGCATGCTCTCGCGAATTCCTTGCATTGTTCAAATCTCTAGTAAGGCTGATGCATGCAGGGGATGAGATGAAAAGCTGTAAGCCTTCTCCCTGAAAGCTGGCTGCCTTGGATCAAACGTGTAGCGGATGCTACACGCCAAGGTATTGTCCAGTGTGGGTAGATTGGTAAAGCACTGCGTACCTTGTCCTAAGGTTCGTAGGTTCGAGTCTCCTTCAGCCAGAGATCAGTGTTTGTGTATATTTCGCATGCTCTCGCGAATTCCTTGCATTGTTCAAATCTCTAGTAAGGCTGATGCATGCAGGGGATGAGATGAAAAGCTGTAAGCCTTCTCCCTGAAAGCTGGCTGCCTTGGATCAAACGTGTAGCGGATGCTACACGCCAAGGTATTGTCCAGTGTGGGTAGATTGGTAAAGCACTGCGTACCTTGTCCTAAGGTTCGTAGGTTCGAGTCTCCTTCAGCCAGAGATCAGTGTTTGTGTATATTTCGCATGCTCTCGCGAATTCCTTGCATTGTTCAAATCTCTAGTAAGGCTGATGCATGCAGGGGATGAGATGAAAAGCTGTAAGCCTTCTCCCTGAAAGCTGGCTGCCTTGGATCAAACGTGTAGCGGATGCTACACGCCAAGGTATTGTCCAGTGTGGGTAGATTGGTAAAGCACTGCGTACCTTGTCCTAAGGTTCGTAGGTTCGAGTCTCCTTCAGCCAGAGATCAGTGTTTGTGTATATTTCGCATGCTCTCGCGAATTCCTTGCATTGTTCAAATCTCTAGTAAGGCTGATGCATGCAGGGGATGAGATGAAAAGCTGTAAGCCTTCTCCCTGAAAGCTGGCTGCCTTGGATCAAACGTGTAGCGGATGCTACACGCCAAGGTATTGTCCAGTGTGGGTAGATTGGTAAAGCACTGCGTACCTTGTCCTAAGGTTCGTAGGTTCGAGTCTCCTTCAGCCAGAGATCAGTGTTTGTGTATATTTCGCATGCTCTCGCGAATTCCTTGCATTGTTCAAATCTCTAGTAAGGCTGATGCATGCAGGGGATGAGATGAAAAGCTGTAAGCCTTCTCCCTGAAAGCTGGCTGCCTTGGATCAAACGTGTAGCGGATGCTACACGCCAAGGTATTGTCCAGTGTGGGTAGATTGGTAAAGCACTGCGTACCTTGTCCTAAGGTTCGTAGGTTCGAGTCTCCTTCAGCCAGAGATCAGTGTTTGTATATACATACATATATATATATATATATATATATATATATATATATATATATATATATATATATATATATATATATATATATATATATATATATATATATATATATATGATAAATTGAAATGGCAACGTAAAGTAAGGTTGAGAGGCACTCTTCGTAGGAGAAGACTGTTCAGTGTTAGGATGGCTGGCTCGTCATAATTAATGGTAAGACTGGACAAGAGGATGTGGTCATAAAATAGTATAATTTTATTTAAGTAGCTATATAATAATCTCTTTATCATATTTATATTGCATTGGGAAACTTGAATAATAATAAGACACAGTATGTATATCTCTTTACTTGTAGCTGTAGCTCTTTCTTGTAGGAAAACATTTGTGAATTAAGACTAAAACATTTAAATTAAAAGAAGCTCTTCTTAAATAAGATGTTGATACTGATGCTTAAGGTATACATTCTTTACCTTTTGACAAGCTGTATTTTTACTCTCAAATTCAGGAAAGAAGAAGCGCTTGGCATTCTTGGACCTCTTGCTGGAGTACTCAGAACAGAAAACCGCTCTCTCTGATGAGGACATCCGTGAGGAGGTTGATACATTTATGTTTGAGGGTCACGACACTACCGCTGCTGCTATAAACTGGTCCCTCTATTTGATTGGTTGTTATCCAGAGATCCAGGTAATGACATCTCACTGTCTACAGTATCTGTATTTTGTTAATATTGCACCTCAACGACCAAACTAAATCTGCCTGCTTTATTAGTGTTCCGTAGGTGACGAGTGTGATTGGAGGTGATGTGTGTGTGTGTACTTATATATTTGTACTGAATTATTTGTGGTTGCAGAGGTCGATTCACAGTTCCTGGCCCCGCTTCTTCACTTGTCACCACTAGGTCCACTCTGTCCCTGCTCCGTGAGCTTTATCGTATCTCTTCTTTAAGTTATGTATGGTTCCAGCCTTCACTATATCACTCTCCACATTGTTCCACCTCCTGATAACTCTGTGACTGAAGAAATACTTTCTAACATCCCTGTGACTCGTTTGAGTTTTCACCTTCCAGTTATACCCCATGTTGCTGTGTCCCATCTCTGAAATATTCTGTCCCTATCCACCTCGTCAGTTCCTCTCAGTATTTTATCTGTCGTTATCATGTCTTCCCTATCCCTCCTGTCCTCCAGTGTCGTCAGGTTGATTTCCCTTAACCTTTCCTCGCAGGATATACCCCTTAACTCCGAGACTATTCTTGTTGCAAACCATACTTGTGCTGCATACTCCAATATGGGTCTAACATGCACGGTATACAGAGTCTTGAATGACTCCTTATTCAGGTGTCGAAATGCTTTTCTTAGGTTTGCCAGGCGCCGATATGCTGCAGCAGTTATTTGCTTGATGTGCGTCTCGGGAGATGTGCTCGGTATTATATTCACCCCAAGATTTTTTTCTTTGAGTGAAGTTGGATCCCTGGCCTGTACTCGGTGTGTGGTCTTCTTTGACTTTCCCCAGTCTTAATGACTTTGTTCTTGGTGGGGTTAACTCCAGGAGCCAGTTGTTGGACCAAGCCTGCAGCCTGTTCAGATCCCTTTGTAGTCCTACTTCATCCTCAAGCTTTAAATTCATCGCATTAGCTTCACATCGTCTGCAAACAAGGACACCTCTAAATCTATCTCTTCCGTCATGTCATTCATATATACCAGAAAAAGAACCGGCCGTAAAACTGACCCTTGTGGAACCCACACGACACCTCATCACGTATCATCACTAGTTGTTTCCTTCTGTCAGGCATTCTCTCATCCCTTGCAGTGTGTTTCCTGTTATTCCTGCCTGCTCCTCTAGCTTTTGCACTATTCTCTTGTTTAGAATTATGTCGAAAGCCTTCTTACAGTCCAAGAAAATGCAGTCTGTCCACCTCTCTCTCCTGTCCTACTTCTGTCACCTTGTCGTAAAACTCCAGTAGGTTTTTGTCACAGGATTTCCCCTCTCTGGACCCTTACCTGTCTGTCTCCTTTCTTAAAGATTGGGACTACATCTGCTGTCTTCCACACCTCAAAGTAGTTGCCCTGTTTCTATAGATTTTTTGAAGATTGTTGCAAGTGGCACACACGGTGCCTCTACTCCCTCTCTCAAGACCAATGGAGAGATGCCTTTGAGGTATCTAGTTCACTTAACTGTCTCTTCGCCTCTTCGGTTGTGTGTATTGTGTCCATCACTTAGTGGTGTACCCTACCATCCCGTTTTGCAGGAATCCTTTCTCTCTCTACTGAAAATACTTCCTTAAATCTCGTGTTGAGTTCTTCACAAAATTCTTGGTCGTTTCTTGTGATTTTCTCTCCTTCCTTCTTCAGCCTCACTACCTGGTCCTTGATTATTGTTTTCCTCCTGATGTGGCTGTACAACAGTTTTTGGTCAGATTTGGCTTTCGACGCTGTTTCATTCTCGTATTGCCGCTGGGCCTCCCTTCCTAATCCATATTTGTTTCTAGCTCTTCAGCTAATCTCCTTATTTTCCTGGGTCTTTTGTCTTTTATACTTTTCTATTCTCTAGTGCAATTTGCTTTGGCCTCTCTGCACCTTTTGGTGAATCAAGGGCTCATTCTGGTGATTCCACTGTTTCTGTTACCCATGGGTACAAACCTCTCTCCTGCCTCCTTACATTTTGTGGTCACATATTCCATCATTTCATTTACTGTTCTTCCAACCAGTTTTCTTTTCCACTGCATCTCATGCAGGAAATTCTTCATGTCTATGTAGTCTCCTCGTGTACCAGTCAACAGGTACAAGTTACACACTCAGTTCACGGAGTACCCTACCTTATCACTAGATAGGCACATGGCTTCTGCCGAAAAGAAGAGGCCACGATGCTCGATGAGCACGACGGAGGACTCGGATTTGGAAATGTGAGGGGCAATTCTAGCAAAGAAGTTGCGAGACCACTCCGTGTCATCAGAGGAAGAGGAATATCCTGCTCACATTGTAGCAGGTCTTACAGTTCTAACCATGGAGACAGCGAATATGGAAACAGGGGAGGGAATAAGCACCCCATCCCCCCGAGAACCAAGAAGGATGGATCACTGTGGACAACAACAAGAAGCGCCGTCCGTTCAAGGAGCAGGCAAACCAGCTCAACCGACCTGACAAATTCAAAGTGAAGTCTTACGGGGAGCACAGAACCCACTATGGCGTCGTTACATACCTGGAATCACGACACAACCTGAGGTTCAAGATATGGTTCAGCCTGAGGGGAGAACCAATAATGACTCCTCTCAACAAGGAAATGTACACCACCTTGAAGAGAGTCATGGAGACAAACCGCTCCTTCACCCTGGAGGAACTGGATTCTCGGCAGATCACCAAGGGTGTAGTGAATGCGGTACCCGCTGATGATGCCCATCGAGGCAGTAGCAGGTCACCCCAGTGTGGTGTCAGCTCATCGTCTCCAGGCAAAGACGGCAGGCTATGCACCATCCCGGCAGGTCCTCATACAGCATGTAGGACTGCTGCCATCCAAGCTGGACCTCGGTTCTTGGGGCAGGTACGATGTCAGGACCTTCACGGCAGAACCAGTTCGTTGTTTCAAGTACCAGCGTTACGGACACCTGGGTGCACTCTGTCCATACAGAGTAATCTGCGGTGTCTGCAGCCAGCGCCACCCTACCGAGGAAGACATTACCAAGCTGAAAAATGCATCGCCACCCACTCCACAATGCCCGAACTGCAGGCAGAAACACCATACATGGAATCCTCGATGCCCCGAGAGGCTCGCCAGAATTCAAGGAGCCTGGAAGACGCCAACACCTCGGCAGCAGACTACGGCACATTATCACTCTCAGCAGACGATGCGTGCAGAGAACCCTGCCATACCGCAGACCTCTCATCAGGTCACCAACTCAATGCCCAGGAATTCCCAACCCTCGAAGCCTCAACCAGGCGTCATAGACAGGAGCCTCCTGCCCCCTACCTCAACGAAGAAACAAAAACAAAAGGAACAAGAGGCGTCAACAGGGAACATCTGGTCAACGCGATCAGCAGACGGCACTACACGAGCCCCCACCGGCCATAACACGACAACACAGGTACTCCTTGCCCAGTACAGCCGCTTTGCAGGCTCCCCTGGCACCTCACAAGCAGATGCCGGCTACCCAATCTGGTATACAACAACAAACATCGGTGCACACAGTAAAGAAATCCAACCCTCAGCAACCCCTAAAGACCACAACAGCCCAGATAATATCCACTGTTTCGAAATCAATGCCAACGCAGACCCTCACCAGGGAGGATCTCGTAGCACTCATCAAGGTGTTCACGGATATTACTTGCAACACAATCAACTCCACGGAACAACAGAGCGTATTCCGGCAGATGGTCAGTACGCTCCTGAGAGTGTGCTTACTGATCGAGGAGGAGAAGGTGGACGCCATGAATTTGCAGGTTCTCAGAGCGGGCAGGGCTCAGTCCACAACTCAGGAAACAACAGCGATGGAATAACTTCCGTACCAAATCACACCCTCAAGGTCCTACAATGGAACATCCAGGGCCTGAGGGGCAAACAGCACCTCTTGCTGGAGGCAGTAATTCGGGATCGGGTTGACATTGTCTTGCTACAAGAAACACTGACTGTCCCAGCTATGTGCCCAAGACTCCCCGGTTTTACTGGGTATTTTCGGCACATAGATGCGGGCGTTCACTGCAGAGGCACAGCTGTATTCGTATCAGTTGCAATACCTCACGAGGTTATAGCCAACCCTGTGGACTGTGGGGAGGATGTCGAGGTACAGGCCATCCTTGTACACATACCTGGAGCGCCCATTGCCATCTATATCATCTACAAGAACCCAAGACACACCCTCGACATTGCAGAGCTCCTCGCGCTAGCACGCACTGAGTGTATTGTTGTGGGTGGAGACTTCAACGCACATCATCCAATGTTGCACTCTCACTCAGCAACCAATGCTGCTGGCAGACACATAGCAATGCTCCTTCACGATATTCCAGAGGTAAAGTTGCTAAACAATGGAGACCCCATACACCTGTTGGGTGGCTGCCTTGACCTTACCTTCGGGACAAGACAACTCACAGCGGGAGCCACATGGGAAACTCATTCTAACCTTGTCAGTGACCAATTTGCAGTGATCACCACCTTCAACATCAACAGGCACCCCACAGTTGTGGTGCCTCCTAGATGGGACGTAAAGAGGGCCAACTGGAAAGTGTTCCAGGATTATCTTCATGACTGGTGGTCCACATGCACTCTATTCAAAGACTCTAACACGGCTGAACAGGAGCTAATCACTGTTCTTATCCAGGCAGTGGAGTGTTCAATTCCAAAGAAGTCCACAGGGCGCACTCACAAAAGAGACTGGTGGTTCTACAACGACGAGGTGCGGGAGCAGAACCACTGCATCAACTCTTTTAGGAAGCTATACAGGCATAACCCTACAGCAGAGAACAGGAATAGTCTGAGAGCCATTGTGCACCATGCCCGCAGTGGAGTGGAGCTCAACATTTGGGCATCACACCACCTTATCTGAGATATGGGGTAAGCTTAACATCGCAACTGGCAAAAGCAAGTCGAGACCACCAGCACACCCGAACCCATCCTAGAAAGCTGAGAAACTGGTGGAACTCTTCACTTCCAGGGAAGTCTCCACTCAGCTCCCACAGGACATCCGGAATATACAGATGGATCTTCTGCCACAGCCCCAGTTAATGATACAAGCTGCATGTGAAACTGAAGATGTGACTGATGAAGACCTCACGGACTTGGAACTCCGACATGCCATTAAGAACACAGGTGACACTGCCCCGGGCATCGATGGTTTCACGTACTCCATGATTGCACGGGCTAGTGAGAGTGGATGGGAGGCCATACTAGACATCATAAACAAGTCGTGGAAGGCTGGGACAATCCCAGCAGCTTGGAAGAAGGCTACCATCGTACCAGTTCCAAAGCCCAAGGACCCGGCAGTATGAGACCCACATTGCTGACCAGCTGTTTAGCCAAGAGTGCTGAGAGGATGGTGTTAAACTGCCTCCTATGGGAACTTGGACAGCCTCATCATCATATATTTGGTTTCACCAAAGGAGTGGGTACAGCAGAGTGCATAACCACCCTACTAAGCCAGATTGCTGATAGTAACAAGAAACCTAGTATCGTCATCTACCTCGACCTCGAGAAGGCATTTGAGTTAGCCAGCCCCACATCATTTCTAGCAATACTAGCTCGGAAGGGGATCAAAGGACGCCTCCTGGCCTGGATAGAGTCCTACCTTAGGGACAGGCAGGACTGTGTCAGCTTTCAGGGACATTACTCTTCCTTTAAAACCCTGGAAAACGGCACATCACAAGGAGGTAGGCAATTTGGAGCGACAGGCCCAGAGAGCTTTGGACCTAATAACGCAGTCTTGCAAGGAACTACGCTTCAAGATCTACGCCGAGAAGTCTCTTGCAATGATGTTCAAAGGATCAGATCCTATGAGTAGACAGGCTCTGGTCCTGAGTGGACAGACTCCTACCTATACTTGGGAATCTACATTGATAAAAAGCTGACCTTTCAGAAACAGGCCGAGTATGTCAGATCTCGTGCTCTACTCATACTCAATGCCATGAGAGCCATGACGAGGCACCGTGCAGGGGCGAGCAAAGAAGTACTTCGCTTGTACTGTATACAAGCTGTGCGCTCACTCATTGACTACGGTGCACCGGCATTAGCTCATCTCTTTCCGCAGAGTAGGCAAAGGGTGGAGGTCGTACAAAATCAGGCGATAAGAACTATGCTTGGGGCCCCCATCTGGACCAACACAGTATGTCTCAGATTTGAGGCCCGGCTTCCTTCCCTGGCTGACAGAGTAAGATGCATAAACACCTGCAAAGTAGCCACGATTCTGCACCGGCAGCAAAGTGCCCCACTGAGAAGATGGATATTGGCAACCATGATACAAGATCCAACTCTCTTCACGGACTACTCCTGGATCGTTCGTTTTATGCTGCTGGGCGGAAGCTGCTGCCTATACAACTACTCCTTTAGAAGAATTGTGACCTTCATGTTGCTGGGTATCATCCACCACTTCCCTGGCGCCCAGATCCAGCCGATGTTTGCGTCATGCAACTACCTACCTCTAAGCGTCTCTGCAGTCAAGACACCCTCAGCATTCATGCTGAGACAAGCATGGCACTCGCAGAGGGACGCACACGTGCATTGTATTTCACAGATAGCTCTGTCGACCCTGACCGGAAGAGAGCAGCAGCTGGACTGTACCACAATGGTCACACACAAGGCTGGTGACTCCCTGACCACTGCACGATCCTCAAGCTGAGCTGGTGGCGATTCAACAGGCATTGTCACATGCCCTACAACATCGACTCCAACCTGTCATACATGTTGACTCCACCTCTGCAATCAATGCCCTCTCCCATCCCCAACCACAGGACAATGTTCACCTCATTACATCGATTTTGAGCATAATGACAGCCTTACAAGCTCTGGGTAACAGATCGACATTGAACTGGATCCCCAGCCATGCTGGCACTCGGGGAAATGAGGCGGCAGATGATGCAGCCAAGGCAGCCACAGATTATCCACATGTTGGGATTACTGTCCCCATCAGCCTACGACAGACCAAACTGGTGGCTGACAGAGCCATGAAACTTATGGGGGAGGTCATAGGTGGTACCCATCTCAACAGTTGTACCGAGCAGCGACTCAGGGAGAACCCCCTCCACATGATAGAAGCTGGTCCAGAGCGCAGTGTGCCGTCATTCATCGGCTTCGTTTGGGCTTTCCCACAGCCAAGATGATGGTAGACATGGCTGAGGAGGAGATGTGCCAGCACTGCTGGCACATCTGCTGAGACATCTCTTACTGAGACACTCTGCAGGCAACTAGCACTGATGTCCCCTCCCGAAGAGGATGCTGAGATGACTGTGGCCACACTAGTGTACCGTGGAGTCAACGAACCAGACAAGCTGTTGCCCATGATAACGATATATCCTCCTCCTCGCTAGTGTCCACAGTTAGGAGTACACACGGTGTTGTCGCTTATGAAATGCACCAGGTGAACTGATCAGAATAGTGTTTGAGCAGCATACGTTGCATCATTGTAGAACCTTTTCTCCTTCGGGAGCCAGAGACGGGTCATCACAAGAAAAAGACCCGTGCCAGAACTCCGGTCTTGGCGAACATTAATACATACATACGTTTCACTTCTCCTGTCCTACTTGTACTGCTTCACCCTCCACCTCCACTTTTAACTTTACGAAGTATTCTAAGCTCAGGATCACATGAACACTAGCTCCGAGGGGCCTTCCATATGTGATATCCCGAATGTCTGAGCTTCTCAAGGTAAACATGAAGTCCAGCCTTGCTGGTTCATCCTCTCCTCTGTTCCTCTCTCTCTCTCTGGTAGTGTACCTAATATGTTGATGCATGAGATTTTCCAGTACCTCCTCCATCAACTTAGGCCTCCACATTTCTGGTCTCCCATATGGGTCCAGGTTTTCCCAGCCAGTCTACTTGTGATTGAAATCATCCATCTGGTAACTTTGCCCTGCTCATGTGGGCCCTTCTGGCCACCTCACCTATTGTCTTAACCATTGCTCTGTTGCTCTCATTGTGCTCTTGTCTTGGCCTCCTGCTCTTTGGTGGGTTGTACATCACTGCAATCACCACTTTGTATGAAGTGTTCCTATTATGTAGACCCTTGCTTCCCTTCAGTTCACTCTTTCCAGCTCTTCACATCACTGGTTTCTGATGAACAGTGCAACTCCTCTTCCTCCCCATCTGTTTTTCTCAGGATCTGATATCCATTTGGAAAGATCACGTTTGTATTCCTGTGAGCTAGGGAGGCCTGGCAGGATACTATGGGAGGCTGCTGTGTAGATGAGGGTTTGTGCTGGGGGGGTGTTGTGAGTGCCAAATGTGGTTTGTTTAGGGTTAATTTGTTTGACTGCAGTGTTCTGTTCATGGTTCTATGGGAGAGTGTGTTTGCTAGTCCTCTTGACCCTGGGTGCCCCTGCCTGTCTATTGCCCTGTCTCTCTTGCCTCTTACGTCTTTGTATCCTCTCAGTTTCTGTCATTCTGTTCGTATTCTGTCACAGTCAAGGTACACCTACTAGTATATTGTTCCCTATAGCTGTTTTTTCTGCTACAGGATCCTGTGTCACATTGATTCTGTCTTGAAAATCAATTTAATTAGCCAATTTTTTTTCCCTCGAATATCCTTCTATTCTCTGAAAATTTGTCAGCTCGGTCATGTCCTCCTCTCTTGTTTGTTTGGTGATATTCTCAATCTCTTTTTCCTCTCCCTTTCATTCTTCATTGCATGTACTCTCTTTGGCCTCCTAAAGCTTATGAATAAAAATTAACCTCTCCCTTCCCTCTTCCCATTGCTTTTCCCTCTGCATCTCTGGGTCCGATTTAAGCATAACCATTGCTGCTTCCCTTATCATTTCCTGGATTTCTTGGTGGCCTGATAGTGCCCCTGCACTGGACCTATCACCTTCCATGTCTACAGTCCCATCCCCACTGTTTCTGTACCCAAAGGAATGCCATTTTCATTCCTCAACATTTCTTGAGTCTCCTGGTAGCCTGATAGGGCCTCTGCATAGGAGTTATCTCCTTTCTTTTCTTTGGTCCCCTCACTGGATATTGGCACTTCTGCTCCTGATGCCACTTCTGTTCTTTGCCTTTATATCATGCTTCAGCATTTTCAGCTCATCTTCTATGCTCTGTATCATGGCCTCTGTAGATTCGGCTTGTAGCTCTCACTTCTTGCTCTCTGCATCCATCCTCTCATCCATTTTAGTGATAAACTCATCTAGCTTCCTTCGCTACTCTTGTTCTATTGTTCTCTTTACCTCTTCCATGTGTACTCACCTATGTGTGGTTGCAGGGGTCGAGATTCAGCTCCTGGCCCAGCCTCTTCACTGATCACTACTAGGTCCTCTCTCTCCCTGATCCATAAGCTTTATCATACCTCATCCTAAAATTATGTATGGTTCCTGCCTCCGCTACATCACTTGCCAGACTATTCCACTTCCTAACAACTCTATGACTTAAGAAATAATTCCTAGCATCCTTCTGACTCATCTGAGTCTTCAACTTCCAATTCTGACACCTTGTTTCAGTGTCCCATCTCTGGAACATCCTGTCTCTGTCCACCTTATCTATTTCTCACAGTATTTTGTATGTCGTTATCATGTCTCCTCTAACCCTCCTGTCCTCCAGTGTCGTTAGGCCGATTTCCCTTAATCTTTCTTCGTAGGACATTCCTCTTAGCTCTGGAACTAGCCTTGTTGCAAACCTTTGCACTAAGTTTCGTGGTGTGCTTGACCAGTTGTGGGTTCTAAACTGGTGCTGCATACTCCAGTATGGGCCTGACGTATACGGTGTACAGAGTCTTGGACGATTCCTTACTGAGGTATCGGAACGTTATTCTCAGGTTTGCCAGGCGCCCATATGCCGCTGCAGTTATCTGGTTGATGTATGCTTCCGGAGACGTGCTCGGTATTACACTCAATCCAAGATCTTTCTCCTTGAGTGAGGTTTGCAGTTTTTGGCCACCTAGCCTATACTTTGCCTGTGTGTGTGTGTGTGTGTGTGTGTGTGTGTGTGTGTGTGTGTGTGTGTGTGTGTGTATGTGTGTACCCACCTATTTGTACTCACCTATTTGTGGTTGCAGTGGTCGAGTCTTAGCTGGCCCCGCCTCTTCACCGGTTGCTACTGGGCCCTCTCTCTCCCCGCTCCATGAGTTTTATCAAACCTCGTCTTAAAACTGTGTATGGTTCCTGCCTCCACTACGTCATTTTCTAGGCTATTCCACTGCCTTACAACTCTATGACTGAAGAAATACTTCCTACTATCTCTCTGACTCATCTGTGTCTTCAACTTCCAATTGTGACCTCTTGTTTCTGTGTCCCCTCCCTGGAACATCCTGTCTTTGTCCACCTTGTCTATTCTGTGCAGTATTTTATATGTCGTTATCATGTCTCCCCTGACCCTCCTGTCCTCCAGTGTCGTCAGGCCGATTTCCCTTAACCTTTCTTCATAGAACATTCCCCTTAGCTCTGGAACTAACCTTGTCGCAAACCTTCGCACTTTCTCTAGTTTCATGACATGCTTTATCAAGTGCGGGTTCCAAACAGGTGCTGCATACTCCAGTATGGGCCTGACGTACACGGTGTACAGTGTCTTGAGCGATTCCGTACTAAGGTATCGGAACGCTGTTCTCAAGTTTGCCAGGCGCCCATATGCTGCAGCAGTTATCTGGTTGATGTGTGCTTCCGGAGACATGTTCGGTGTTATACTCACTCCAAGATCTTTCTCCTTGAGCGAGGTTTGCAGTCTCTGGCCACCTAGCCTATATTCTGTCTGCGGTCTTCTGTGCCCTTCCCCCATCTTCATGACTTTGCATTTGGCGGGATTAAATTCGAGAAGCCAGTTGCTAGACCAGGTGTCCAGTCTGTCCAGGTCTCTTTGAAGTCCTGCCCGGTCCTCATCTGATTTAATTCGCCTCATTAACCTCACATCATCTGCGAACAGGGACACTTCTGAGTCTAACCCTTCCATCATGTCGTTCACATATACCAAAAATAGCACTGGTCCTAGGACCGACCCCTGTGGGACCCCACTCGTCACAGGTGCCCACTGTGATACATCATTATGTACCATGACTCGTTGTTGCCTCCCTGTCAGGTATTCTCTGATCCATTGCAGTGCCCTTCCTGTTATACGCGCCTGATCCTCTAGCTTCTGCACTAATCTCTTGTGAGGAACTGTGTCGAAGGCCTTCTTGCAATCCAAGAAGATGCAGTCAACCCACCCCTCTCTCTCGTGTCTTACTTCTGTTACTTTATCATAAAACTCCAGAAGGTTTGTGACACAGGATTTGCCTTCCATGAATCCATGCTAGTTGGCGTTTATACTCTTGTTCCGTTCCAGGTGTTCCACCACTCTCCTCCTGATAATCTTCTCCATAACTTTGCATACTACACACGTAAATGACACAGGTCTATAGTTTAGTGCCTCTTTTCTGTCTCTTTTTTTTAAAAATGGGAACTACATTTGCCGTCTTCCATACCTCAGGTAGTTGCCCAGTTTCCAGGGACGTGTTGAAGATTGTGGTAAGTGGCACGCACAGCATGTCCGCTCCCTCTCTTAGGACCCATGGGGAGCTGTTGTCCGGTCCCACTGCCTTTGAGGTATCGATGTCCCTTAGCAGTTTCTTCACCTCCTCCTCATCTGTATGTATGTCGTCCAACACTTGTTGGTGTATTCCTTGCTGGTGTCCCCATCTGGTCTGTCCCCCCAGAGGCCTTCCTGTCTCTACTGTAAATACTTCCTTGAATCTCATGTTGAGCTTCTCACACACCGAGCATGTCTCCGGAAGCACACATCAATCAGATAACTGCTGCAGCATATGGGCGCCTGGCAAACCTGAGAACAGCATTCCGATACCTTAGTAAGGAATCGTTCAAGACACTGTACACCGTGTATGTCAGGCCCATACTGGAGTATGCAGCACCTGTTTGGAACCCGCACTTGATAAAGCACGTCAAGAAACTAGAGAAAGTACAAAGGTTTGTCACAAGGTTAGTTTCAGAGCTAAGGGGAATGTCCTATGAAGAAAGATTAAGGGAAATATGCCTGACGACACTGGAGGACAGGAGGGTCAGGGGAGACATGATAACGACATATAAAATACTGCGTGGAATAGACAAGGTGGACAAAGACAGGATGTTCCAGGGAGGGGACACAGAAACAAGAGGCCACAACTGGAAGTTGAAGACACAAATGAGTCAGAGAGATATTAGGAAGTATTTCTTCAGTCATAGAGTTGTAAGGCAGTGGAATAGCCTAGAAAATGACGTAGTGGAGGCAGGAACCATACACAGTTTTAAGACGAGGTTTGATAAAGCTCATGGAGCGGGGAGAGAGAGGGCCCAGTAGCAACCGGTGAAGAGGCGGGGCCAGGAGCTAAGACTCGACCCCTGCAACCACAAATAGGTGAGTACACACACACACACACACACACACACACACACACACACACACACACACACACACACACACACTTATCTTTTAGTGTTGTACAACAGAAGAGAATGAAGATTACTTAATCAGAAAGCAATAGAAGTTTATAAGTGTGTACATTCTGGAGGCTCGTGTGGATGAGGAGCTGCGGTCTATCTTCGGCGACTCAGACCGTCCAGTGACCATGGCTGACCTGCGTGAGATGAAGTACACCGAAAACTGCATCAAAGAGGCTCTCAGACTCTTCCCTTCTGTGCCTATACTGGCCAGGGAGCTCAAAGAGGAGGCTGTCATTGGTAGGCATCAAATTATTTTTCTTATTATTATCAAGGGGAAATGCTAAACCCGTAAGGGTCATCTAACGCCTAGAAAAAATGAAAGGAATGAGGCATGATCAGAGGAAGGGGAGGGGTAGCTCCAATTCCTTTAATCAAGAGCGTTCCTCCAGCATCCAAGGATGGAACAGACAGAAATATCTCAAAATTAACTTGTTTTTGACACTTTAAAGTAATTCTTTAATTATCAAAATGTTGCTCATTTGGCTTCTAAGTAGATTTTGAATCTATGTTAAGACTGAAGTGCTAATATTGCATTATTCGTACAGGTTTCGAACATGAAAATAATGCTGTTATTATGTAATTTTTGTTTTAGATTGTTTAATAAGAATTTTTTGTTGCATTCTTTGCATTATAAATATAGTAGCTATTAATTACTGAAAATTTTCCAGATAACTATCGTATCCCAGTTGGCACCACTGTGATAGTGGTGACCTACTGTCTCCACCGTGACCCTGAACAGTTTCCCAAACCGGAAGTCTTTGACCCGGATCGCTTTTTACCGGAGAATGTCAGCAAGAGACATCCCTACTCTTACATTCCTTTCAGCGCTGGACCCAGGAACTGCATCGGTGGGTGGATCACAGGTTCTGTGTCAGTCAAATAATCAAACATGTAAAAAGAATACAAAAATGCGGTGTCATTTTTTTCTGATATTAACTTTGTACATTTATGGTGTTATTCACCTGTACGTATGTTGACAACACGATCTGCAGTTTATGGAATTTTGTGATGAATGGTTTTGAAAACCGAAAAGTTGAAGAATTGAGACACTTATGCAACACATGGGAATCTTTATTGAAGAAACGTTTCGCCACACAGTGGCTTCATCAGTCCAATACAAAGTAGAAAAGGGTAAGGTGAGGAGAAGTTTCAGGTAATCAGTCCCTCAACCTGGAATCGATGTGTTCAGTCCATCACTCTTGTAGGAAATGCAGCACAGGGCCAGAGAGGTGACTTATATACTACTTACACAAGTGGCAGGTCCCACTGTGATCCCGCCTCCTGCTTCACCTCATCTCACTGCAGTATATAAGCCACCTCTCTGGCCCTATGCTGCATTTCCTACAAGAGTGATGGACTGAACACATCGATTCCAGGTTGAGGGACTGATTACCTGAAACTTCTCCTCTCCTTAACCATTTCTACTTTGTATTGGACTGATGTAGCCACTGTGTGGCGAAACGTTTCTTCAATAAAGATTCCCATGTGTTGCATAAGTTTCTCAAATATGGCATTTTATTGAGAAGAAATTTCTCCCACCAGAAACTTTATAAATTGAAAAACACTCTGAGGGATGAAACGTTTCAATAAAGCGACATAAACCTCATATTATGTCTTATTAACATGACGTTAACTTTTTATATGGTTCTCAGTGTGGTTCTCAGTGTGGTTCTCGGTGTGGTTCTCGGTGTGGTTCTCGGTGTGGTTCTCGGTGTGGTTCTCGGTGTGATTCTCGGTGTGGTCCGACACTCAGTGGTAGCACTTTCAGTTCACAATAGGAAGATCTGAGTTTAAGAAATAAGACACATGTGCACAATCAAGACATTTATTGGATGCCTTGCTTGTGCACATGTGTCTCAATCCCAAAATCAGTCGCTATTAACATACCTGTTTTTGTGCTTGGATTTATATCTGGGCAGGTGGAGATGTATGGGAAGATCTCACCCTTGTTTCCTTTGTTTGCTCAGTAGTGTGGTTGTTAGCTGGTTGTTGTGGGTCTCCATCCTGAGTTTTGGCTGGGTTTTGAGAGGAGCTGAGATTGCACAGCAGCCTTGGCCTGTAAATTCAGCAGTGTGGCTTTATTCTTCCCTTCGAATTTATTTTAAAGTTAGGAGAAAAAATTGTCCACTGCATATAATTTTAACTGTGGAAAAGTACTACCAATTATAAACTAAATGACCCTCACAGCTTTAGTGTTCTTTTCTGATTGTAACAATTATTTCCTTGTGAAGAATAATTCACATTGTGATCCTCTAGTTGAACCACCACAGTTTTATCCCTCCCTCGAGGGGCTCTTTACATCTGATGAAAGGCTCGTGATTCATGGAGTTGAAGCTATACTCCCATTCCTTTGATTAAACTGATTGCCTTCCATTGCGCTTCCCCATCAATATAATAATACAGTGCAGCCTAGGGTGGTCCTGCTGTAGCTGAATCAATATTGGACTGCAAAAACGTGGGTCCACTTACTTCTTTCATATTGTATGAGGCAGCTGCCTACCTCGGCTTAATTCTTCCTGTTGATAATTTCTACCTCTTATTATAATCATGAACATCGTTGTCTAGAACATCATCCATCATCATTTTGTAATCATTGCAATAACTTTGTGCATCTATGATAAGGAGACACATAAGTAGTTAAATGAAACCTTTATTAACCACGTCGAGCCCAAGCAATAGACTTTGAGGATCAAACATGCAAGCAAACACTAAGGGAATTTTAACTTAAAAATGTTCAGGTCGTAGGACCTTGAACACTCGTACTATACATAGGACAGAAAACATCTGTATAATAAGGAAAGAAATAAGTGATTGAAGGAGGAGTTGTGAGATCAAGTGAGGAGCTGCGGTGAGGTCACCTGATGGCTTGTGTCTGAAGGTGAATAATGATTCAGAATCACACGAGCCAGAGTAACAGTGATGTTATAACTTCCATATATTTATGAATTTTCTTCTATTTTCTTCCAGGCCAGAAGTTTGCACTTATGGAGGAGAAGATCTTGGTGAGCAATATCCTGCGGAAGTACCGTGTAGAGAGCGTCACTCGCCGAGAAGACTTGCGTATTCTGGGAGAGCTCATTCTCAGGCCAGAAAATGGCAACATTTTGAAACTAACTCCCAGAGCATAAGAAGAATTTCATGAAGCTACGTTAGACGACCTGGATAGTTAGTAAAGAGTTTTGTATCTTAAAGGATCAGTGAGGTCATTTTTAATTTGAAGAATGAGTTTGCAATACAACTTATCATAGTTATAGAAGATGAGAACATTGTCAGTGTGCAGCAGCAATGCAGCAGATATTACCTTTCTCTCACTCTCTTGTGGCTTTATAGTATTTAGATCCTGCAGCTTACTGTCATATACACTGAAAATGACTTGGAAAAAGACATTTATGTATAGTTCAGAACGTTTATTAGAGGAAACGTTTCGCCTCAAGTGGCATTTTCAGTCCATTAGAACTGAAGGAGCCAATCGTGGCGAAATATTTCCTTTCATAAATGTCCTGAGCTGTACATAAGAGTATTTTTCCACATCTTGTGGGCATTGCCATACCCCTTTTTTCACTTGAAGAGATAGTATGGACCAGGTGTCAAGACGAATAAATTCTTTCATAATTACACCAGTCCTCGTTCGAAAATTTTTAACTGTGCTATTATATCTTTTAAATGTCTTTCTGATCACTTTGCATATATGATCTGGCACTGTGAGATGTTTGCAGGAAAATCTACGTAACGACTTTTCGTTCAGAACTGAACTTTATTGAGTTTATTGAAGTTCAGTCCTGAACGAACCGTCGTAATAAAGGTTTGCCAGTAAACACAAAGTCTTTCTCATTACCTGTTAACTTACACCATCGTCTATCTGTTTATGATGTTGCTTAGAAATTCCACATAAATAGATCTCACTGCTTACCAGCTAAGCATATGAGAAATACTTCACACTTATTTGTATTTAAATAAAGATGAAATTTCGTCTCATATTTTTCACATGTGTGAAACCTTAGCGTCAAGACTTTTGATTATTACAAGATCGACACCATGCCTAACCCTTCTAGGGTAGGGTAGGTGCCTGAGCCCGAGCCTTTAGCTCATAAGACTGTCATTTCCATTAGCCCCCTTGGGGCGGGGATGGCAGACCAGAGAGGCCTAGCTTGTGGCTAGGCCTGGGGACAGTTGGTCCCAAAGATGAGGAGGTACTTGTGCCTCCTCCCATGGGAGACTTAGGTCTCAGACACTCCCTAAAGAGGGAGTCAAGGCCGGGCCACCACTTGGAAAAGGCCCGGGCCGGGAATACCGGCTAATCTTTAATAATAATAATAATAATAATGATTATTACAAGAATGGCAGATCATTTGCATGCCCAAATAAAATCAGTAAAGCGAGAAAATGATCATTAGAATGTTAATAAATTTTCCTCATGTGTTTTGTTTTATTTGCCATGTGTTATTTAATCATTTTATATATTGTACAAAATTTAACTTGGGACATCCGGTTGGAGTCTCTTGACCTGTGTTCTCTCGAACGCGGGATGCATCATAATCTACACCTGGAAAATCCTATAGGGACTGGTCCCAAATCTGCACACAGAAATCACTCCCTACGAAAGCAAAAGACTAGATAAACGGTACAACATACTCCTGTTGTTAGGTAAGACACATATGCAACGGTTAGGTATCTTTATTTTGAAACGTTTCGCCTACACAGTAGGCTTCTTCAGTCGAGTACAGAAAAGTTGATAGAAGCAGAAGAGACTTGAAGACAACATACTCCTAATGAAAAACAAGGGCGCCATGAGTACGGTAGGAAAAAACGCAGTAAGTGTCCGAAGCCCAAGACTGTTCAACAGCCAGTACCCCTGGCTGTCTTCAAGACGGAGCTAGACAGATAAATAAAGTAAGTACCCGATCAGTCGGGCTGTGGTTTGTACGTTGGGCTACGTGCTGCCAGCAGTAACAGATTGGTTGATCATCCCTGATCTACCGGGAGGCCTGGTCAAAGACTGGGTCACAGTGGCGTTTGATCCTCTGAATGTCCTCTAGGTAGGCAGGTATAGGGGGTGCCTTGATGTTGTTGGTGGGCTCTTGATACAAGAAATTAGAGCTCCCAGGAGCAGCTTTTGAAAATTGACCACTGTCTGGAAAATCTCCCAACTCCTGCCCTAGACATCTTACTACTAGGAGATTTCAACTTGAGACACCTAAAATGGAGGGGTATAGCAAACAGTGTCTTAGCAGAGATCACCGCAGGAGGCAGCTCAGATGAAAACTCACACACACACTAACTATTAAATCTCTGCACCAAAGTCACCGATGACACAAAGATAGGTAGGATAATTGATTCAAACGTAGGTGTTATGGAACTTCAGGAGGATTTACACAAACTCTATTCTTGGTCAGAAAAGTGGCAGATGCAGTTCAATGTAGATAAATGCAAGGTTCTGAAGCTTGGGAGTGCCCATAACCCTAGTACTTATAAGTTAAATGATGTAGAACTTAGCCATACAGAATGCGAAAAGGACTTGGGGGTTATGGTGAGCAGCAACCTTAAAACAAGACAGCAATGCCTAAGCGTACGTAATAAGGCAAATAGATTACTGGGATTTATATCAAGAAGTGTAAGCAACAGAAGTCCAGAGGTCATACTGCAGCTTTATACATCATTAGTAAGGCCTCACCTAGATTATGCAGCTCAGTTCTGGTCTCCATATTACAGAATGGACATAAATTCGTTAGAAAACATTCAGCGAAGGGTGACTAAATTAATACATAGCATTAGAAATCTTCCTTATGAAGAAAGATTGAAGACTCTTAAGTTACATTCACTTGTTAGATGAAGAATGAGGGGAGACCTGATCGAAGTGTATAAGTGGAAGATAGGTATTAATAAAGGGGATATTAATAAGGTCTTGAGGATGTCTCTCCAAGAGAGAACCCGCAGTAATGGATTTAAATTAGATAAGTTTAGAGTTAGAAAGGACATAGGAAAGTATTGGTTTGGAAATAGGGTAGTAGATGAGTGGAACAGTCTACCTAGTTAGGTTATTGAGGCTGGGACTTTGGGTAGTTTCAAATTTAGGTTGGATAAGTACATGAGTGGGAGGGGTTGGATTTGAGTGGGACTTTCATATCAGAGCTTATTTCTTGGGTGGCATTGAAAATTGGGTTGGGCAAATGTTTTGTTAGTGGGATGAATTATAAAGGACCTGCCTAGTATGGGCCAACAGGCCTCCTGCAGTGTTCCTCCTTTCTTATGTTCTTATGTTCTTAAACCAACAAATATTGGAGCCTACAAGACAGGAAAATATGCTGGACCTCATCTTCACTAACAACGACGATCTGATCCTTAATATAACCGTATCAAAGACAATACAGTCAGATCACAACATAACAGAGGTACAGACACGTATGCCCAGGGCTCCTGACCAGCAAAATGTGATCAGTCATGAAGGTTTCTTCACAAAATTCAATGTTAATAACAAAAACATAAAATGGGATCAAGTCAACCATGTCCTAAATGAAACGAGCTGGAAAGATATCCTAAACAACACGGATCCGAACATTTGCCTAGAAAAAATGAACTCTGTGGTTCTTGAGATCTACTCAAGTCACATTCTATTAAGAAAAAGAGAAGGTGTAAACTAGAAAGAGAGAGATGCTCCCTGTACAGACGAAGGTGAAGAGTCACGGAGCTGCTGAGAGGGGCCAATATATCTGTAATACGAAGGGAGGCACTGTACAGTGAAATTGTAAATATTGAACTTAAACTGAAGGAATCTTACAGGAGACAAGAATCACAGGAAGAACTAAAGGCCATAAGGGAAATTAAAAAAAAATACTTCTCTTATGCCAAATCTAAGGGAAAAACAACATCCAGTATTGCGCCCCTGCTTGGGCAGGATGGGATATACACAGATGACAGCCAAGAAATGAGTGAGATATTAAAATCTCAACATGACTCAGTGTTCAGCAAGCCGCTGCCCAGACTAAGGGTCGACAATCCAAATGAATTCTTCATGAACGAAACCCAAAATTTGGTCATCTCAAAAATCTCGGATATTATCCTAACTCCACTTGACCAAGGTCCAGACTCACGGAACTCCGTGTTCATCAAGAATTGCAAGAAGCCCCTATCACGTGCCTTCAGCATTTTATAGAAAGGGAGCATGGACACATGGGTCATCCCACATAGACTAAAAACAACATACAGCCCCACTCCACAAAGGTGACAGTAAAGCAATTGCAAAGAACTACAGACCGATAGCTCTAACATTCCATATCATAAAAATCTTGGAGAAGGTTCTAAGAAGCAAGATCGCCAACCAACTAGATACCCATCAGTTACACAACCCAGGGCAACACGGGTTTAGAGCAGGTCTCTCCTGCCTGTCCCAGCTACTGGACTACTATGACAAAGTCCTGGATGCTGTTGAGGATAAACAAAATACAGATGTATACATAGACTTTGCAAAAGCTTTCGACAAGTGTGTCCATGGTGTAATAGCACACGAAATGCGTAGTGAAGGAATAACAGGAAAAGTTGGTAGATGGATCTATAACTTTCTCACAAATAGAACACAAAGAGTAATAGTAAACAGATTGCCATGCCAGTGACCTCCATCGAAGACACCGCAAGACTCAAAGCGGACATCAACAAAACCTTCAAATAGGTCACTCAAAACAATATGAAGTTCAACGAGAAATTTCAGCTACTCAGATATGGTAAGCTTGAGGAAATTAAAAATGTATCAGGGTATACGACAAATTCTAACCATACAAGAGAGCGAAAAAGAAATATGAAGGACCCGGGAGTGATAATGTCAGAGGATCTCGCCTTCAAAGACCACAACAATGTATCTACCTCATCTACTAGGAAAATTATAGGATGGATAATGAGAACCTTCTAAACTAGGGACGCCAAGCCCATGATGATCCTCTTCAAATCGCTTGTTCTCTCTAGGCTGGAACACTGCTATACACTAACTGCCCCCTTCAAGGCTGGAGACATTGCAGACCTGGAGAGCGTACAAAGAACTTTCACGGCACACATTAGTACGATAAGGTACCTAAATTACTGGGAAAGGTTGAAAGTTCTTGATCTGTATTCCCTGGAATGCAGGCGAGAGAGATACATGATAATATACACTTGGAAGATTCTCGAGGGATTGGTATCAAACCTTCACACAAAAATCACTCCCTATGAAAGCAAAAGACTCGGCAGGAGATGTAACATTGCCCCGATGAAAAGCAGGGGCACCACGAGTACATTGAGAGACA
The DNA here is from genome assembly GCF_038502225.1 of Cherax quadricarinatus. Lineage (NCBI taxonomy): Eukaryota > Metazoa > Arthropoda > Malacostraca > Decapoda > Parastacidae > Cherax > Cherax quadricarinatus. Next base: position 113,633 of record NW_027195347.1, on the reverse strand, counting down.
ACACAATAAGTGTCTGGGGCCCAAGACTGTTCAACTGCCTCCCAGCATAAGAACATAAGAACGAAGGAACACTGCAGCAGGCCTACTGGCCCATGCGAGGCAGGTCCAAGTCTCCTACCGGCTTAAGCCAATGCACCCAACCTAGTCAGGTCAGGTCACATTGACTTAAGGGAGGAACACGGCAACCGACCTGGTAGCACAAGCTATCAGGTCCAACTCACACCCACCCACATCCACTCATGTATTTATCCAACCTATTTTTAAAGCTATGCAACGTTCTGGCCTCTATAACTGTACTTGGGAGTTTGTTCCACTCATCCACAACTCTATTACCAAACCAGTACTTTCCTATATCCTTCCTGAATCTGAATTTTTCCAACTTAAAACCATTGCTGCGAGTCCTGTCTAGACTAGATATTTTCAGCACACTATTTACATCCCCTTTATTTATTCCTGTCTTCCATTTGTACACCTCAATCATATCTCCCCTAATTCTACGTCTTTCTAGAGAGTGCAGATTCAGGGCCCTTAGTCTATCCTCATAGGGAAGGTTTCTGATACATGGGATCAACTTTGTCATCCTCCTTTGTACATTTTTCAGAGCATTTATATCCATTCTGTAATACGGTGACCAAAACTGTGCAGCATAATCTAAATGAGGCCTAACCAAGGATGTATAGAGCTGAAGAACAACCTGAGGACTCGTATTATTTATGCTTCTTGATACGAAGCCAAGGATTCTATTGGCTTTATTGCGAACACTTAGGCACTGTTGCCTTGGTTTCAGATTACTGCTAACCAGAACTCCTAAATCTTTTCCGCAATCCGTAATATTAAGATCTACATTATTTAGTTTATATGTGGCATGGTTATTGTCCTGTCCAACATTTAGAACTTTGCATTTGTCTATATTAAACTGCATCTGCCACTTCTCCGACCACTGCATCAGTCTATTCAAATCTTCCTGGAGTGCTCTAATGTCCTCGTCAGAATGAATTCGACGGCCTATTTTGGTGTCATCGGCAAACTTGCTGATGTAGCTCTTTATGCTCTCATCTATGTCGTTTATGTAGATTGTGAACAGCAGGGGGCCCAACACTGACCCCTATGGAACCCCGCTCGTGACGCTTCCCCACTCTGATTTCTCCCCATTTATGCAAACTCTCTGTTGCCTATTTGTCAACCATGCCTCTATCTAGGAAAAAAATTCTCCTATTCCATGTGCCTTAATTTTCCTCAATAGTCTCTGATGTGGGACCCTGTCAAAAGCCTTACTGAAGTCCATATACACAATATCATATTCATTACCATGATCTACCTCCTCAAATACCTTAGTGAAAAAAGTTAATAAATTCGTAAGGCAGGAACGCCCCTTTGTAAAACCATGCTGAGATTCGTTGATTAATTTATGCTTTTCAAGGTGGCTACGAACTGCCTCGGCAATTATTGATTCCATAAATTTTCCCACTGGTCTATAGTTCGAAGCTAAGGACCTGTCACCTGCTTTGAAAATAGGTATCACATTTGCCATTTTCCACTTATCTGGCACAATGCCAGTTTGTAGTGATATGTTGAAAAGATTAGCCAAAGGTTTGCTAAGCTCCTCTTTACATTCATTTAGAACCCTTGCATACAGTTCATCAGGGCCTGGGGATTTGTTAGGTTTTAATTTATCTATTTGCCTAAGGACCATGTCACTTGTGACCCTAATCGTGCACAGTTTATTATCGCCCTGTTCTACATAATTTATCATTTCTGGAATATCGCTGGTATCCTCCTGTGTAAAAACTGAGAGGAAGTATGTGTTAAAAATTCTACACATTTCCTTATCACTGTCAGTGAGCTGACCCGAGGAACTTTTGAGTGGGCCTATCTTGTCCCTGATCTTACTTCTGTACACCTGAAAGAATCCTTTTGGGTTAGTCTTCGATTCTCTTGCAACTTTAACCTCATAATCTATTTTTGCTTTTCTAATTCCCTTTTTTATTTCTCTCTTTAACTGAATATCACAGACCGGGCCGCGGGGGCGTTGACCCCCGGAACTCTCTCCAGGTAAACTCCAGGTAAAATAACGATTTTTTAATTGCCCCTCTCCTCTTTTGATTTGCCTATATATGCCTCTCTTTTGACCAGTCAGATATTTTAATCTATTGTTCATCCATTTAGGATCATTTTTGTTTGATCTGATTTCCCTATTTGGAACATAATTTGACTGAGCAGCTAGAACTATGCCCTGGGGGGATTACCACTAGACCCCTGGCTGTCTTCAAGAAAGCATTAGACAGGCAATTAAAGTCAATACCTGACCAACCCGGCTGTGGCTCGTACGTCAGTTTGCGTGCGGCCAGCAGTAACAGCCTGGTTGATCAGACCCTGATCCACCATGGGGCCTGATCTCCAGGTAAACTCCAGGTAAACTCCCCTTCCTTCAGGTCAAATCTGATTACTTCCCATCTCTCGGGCGCTGTATGACCCAGACGGCTGAGCGCTTCCTCACCAACATAATATAAAATATTGCTCCAGTTCAGAACGCACATTTTGTATTTTCACCTTTTAATAATTCATAAATCTATGTTTTATCTCAGAGGTTCAACACTACCCAGAATGTAGTTGCACTCAGTCAGTGGTTCAACACTTCACCCACAGTTGTTTCAACCATTGGTTCAACACTTTACCCAGACTGTCGTTGCACTTGGTAGTTCAACAATTGACCCACTGTTGTTGAACTCAGTGGTTCAACACTTTACCCACTGTTGTTGAACTCAGTGGTTCAACACTTTACCCACTGTTGCACTCAGTGGTTCAACACTATATCCACTGTTGTTGAACTCAATAGTTCAATATTATCCAGACTGCTGTTGCACTCAGTGGTTCAACATTGCACAGACTATTATTGCACTCAGTGGTTCAACACTACGCAGTCTGTTGTTGCACTCAGTGATTCAACACCTTATGAACCTGATAATCAGACCGTGACTAAATAAGTTTGTTCAGAAATACACAAATACAATTACATGGATTATATCATACATAACAGCATATGTGAAGAGAACCTGGGATAACCCAAAAAATTCAGACAAAGTGACTTATTTCCATTGGAATATTTTTTATACCTTATTAATATACTACAATGGAGATATACTAGGAATAAGGTAAAATGGGTTATTTATATTTACATGTGTGTTAGCTAAACAAATAAAAAAATCATTCTCCTCCCTCTCTTTTCGCTACATTCATCAGACACCTTTTGGCTCTCTTCTTGAACTGGTTCATGCTATGACTGGCTTTGACATGTGCAGACAGTCTGTTCCATTTCTTTATTGCTGTACAATAAAAGGTGTTTGAATCCTGGCCACTGACTATGGGTACTACAAAGTTGTGCTCTCTTCCCCTAGTACTATGATTGCTTTGGTTCCCAACCTTGACAAACTTGGCAGCAAGATATTCTGGCCACTGTAAGCAGTTTTATAAACCTTGATGTAAGTTCAACTGTTTTACTATATTCAGCATTCAGCATATATAATTGCTGTAATTCTCTTGGACCCAGGTCCAGGATGAATCTTACCAGTTCTTTTTTTTTTTTTTTGCCAAGGCAGAGTACCATGAAGAGCTAGCGTAGTCCATGAGACATTGTCTAAGGGCTAGACATATGGTCCTGCGAGCCTCAGTAGGTAGACACTGTTTGTCTGTAGAGGAACTTCAGTCTGGCATTCGCTTTCTTTACTAGGCTGTTCCCTATCAATTCTCCTGACGTGCATCTGTCAAAGAAGATTCCAAGATATTTTACTGAGGAAACTGATGTGATGGGTTCTTCATTACACCGGACATTAAAATTATTTATCCTTCTCAGTTTACGTTTCGTGCCAAAGAGTATGGCTTCCGTTTTCCCGAAGTGTATCGCCAGTTTGTTGTCTACTAACCATTTGGTGCAGGACTCCAGTTCTAGTGTAAATACATTAGCCTTATCTTGTGGGTTCTTACCTGACACTAACAGAGCACTGTCATCTGCATACAGTAGGAGTTTACACTTGACACTGATGGGCATGTCGTTTACATAACATAGGAATAATAAGGGACCCATAATACTACCTTTGGGAACTCCACATGCTATCGGTAGGGGTTCTGATTCTGTTTTGTTCATTGTGACATTTTTGTCCAGTTGCTAAGATAGGATTTAAACCAGTCTACGGAACCTATGCCGATAGCTTGAAGTTTTTAACATAATATATTGTGGTTGACAGTGTCGAAGGCCTTTTGCAAGTCTAAGGTTACCATTCCTATGAGGTTCCCCATCGACATTTCAGCTCTCATATAATTCATCAGATTAATGTTGGAGGCGTCGGTTGAGTAAGATCTAAAGCCTGATTGGTATCTATGGAGAATGTTGTTGTCATTAAGATATTTACCTACTTGCCAGTACACCGCCCTCTCTAGAATTTTGGATATTACACTGAGTATACTAACATCCTATAGTTGCTGACATCAGACTTACTATTTTTCTTGAACCCCTCCGGTACGATATTAGTGGTGATGGACAAATTTATTATGTGATCATTGTGGACTGGCAATTCAGAGGCACCATCTTCTAGGAACTTAGACGGGATGTTATTTGGGCCGGTGCTCTTAGCTGGGTTTAACCTGCTTAGTTCTTTTTGCACGAAGTCTTGAGATACACTTACTAGTTGACAACTGTTTAGGGTTACTCCTTTATTGGTATAGTATGCTTCAAACTTATCAGAGTCTGTGTTAAAGGTATTTGATGCAACTGGTAGTTTACTTACTAGTGTTGATGCGACAGTTGCATAGTATGAATTAAAACAATTTTCCACTTTCGTTGTTTCGTGGCATACCTCGTTATCGATATTTAGTACTATGTTAGATCTATCTACGGGTTTATGGCTATACCTCAACTGTTTTAGATGCTGCCAGAGCTCAGAGCTTTCTGGGATTATTATTCTTGTGCTCTTCGATTTTTGAGCAATAGTGCCTTGCCTTCGCTGCTTTGTAAGTCTCTGCACTCTGTTTCTCACCCTTTGGAATTCATTTAGCGCTGCATTATCCTGTCTTTTGCCTTAAATCTTTTTAGCAACTGGTCTCTGAATTTCATATTATCTAATATCTCAGTAGTCATTCAGGGTTCGGTTCTCCTTTTAATCCTATCCATCTTATCTGGTGGAGTATTATCAAGGATGGCAGTGAACACTGTTTTTAATTTTTCCCAGGCATCATTTACGCCAGTGCAACTTGTTATCACTGTCCAATCACAATTGCGTAGAATTTTTACCAGTATTTCTTTACTGTAGAGTCTAGTTGACCTTATTTTTATTGTCCTGTGTAGGTCTATCCGTTCCCTAATGATTTTCCTGGTGCAGTAAATGATGAAATGATCACTAAGGCCTGAGCTAATTGACGCCTGACAGACTAATGTTCTCAGAACGATTACAGAGTATGTGGGTGATTAAGGTGGCTGAGAACTGTGTCATCCGAGTTGGTGTATTAATTAGTTGAGTGTAACTACTGAATCCCAGAATTTGCTCATAACTTTTACATGGCCCGTTATTTTGTTGTTTAAAACAGATATTGAAGTCTCCCAGTATTACTGTCTCGCAGTTATCAAGTCAGGACAAGAATCTCGAAAAGTCTTTTTAAGATGGGTTTTGTCTTGGGAAGTAACACTTTAAACCATAGAATCTCCAGTTTTTTGTTATTTAAATCAGGTCTTGGGTTGTAAGCTAAGTTATTTCTTATGTAGGCACATACCCCACCACCTTTTCTGTTCCTATCTGAGCATTTTATATTGTAACCTTCTTTTTTGACCTCGTCGTCAGTCACCGTATCATCCAATCAGGATTCACCGATGTATATAACTGCAGCCCTAGTTCATTTAACTAGAATCCTGATCTCTTCCAATTTTGAAAAAAAGTGATCTTGCGTTGATATGAATAAAGTGAAGGCCTGTTTTCACAAAACATTCATAATCATAAATATATGGCAAGGGGTCATTTGTATTAGAATTAGGTAAATCAACGTCATCACTGCTAAAGGGTAACTGTGCCAAAGTGCATTTGTTACGAAGAAAATGAAATCTGGTACCATTACCATAATCGAACACACTTCCATTATGAACCCACCCCTTACACATTTTACATAGAGTATATTTACTGTTCTTCTTTCGTACCTTAGTACAGTGTATAAATATATCTGGTGGTGTTTGAGACGATAAGAATGGTTCTATTGTCTCACATTGCCCTTTGTATGGATTACATATAGAGTTAAGGTTATCATTCCTAGCTACTAGACCGTCAATATCACCGTCACTTATCTGCCTGTTTTGCACCTATACAATAGTTTGAAATCCTGGATTAGTTTGGATTTCAAAGGACCCCTATGGAAATAAGTCACTTTGACTTTTTTGGGTTATCCTAGGTTCTCTACACATATGCTGCTATGTATGATAATCTACGTAACTGTATTTGTGTATACCTTAATAAACTTACTTGCTACTTAATCGCCACTTAACGCCACTATAAGAGCTGTGCGCCACTGGTTTTGTTTTCGTATGCGGTGTTGCCATACCTTGTTGCGATAGTTATATTTACGTTTCTGGTAGGATGGCAACTGTTGGGCTTTCACTGTCCAGGGTACTATCACCCCATTCGCCTTTTCCAGTCCCCATGACTGATTTCCCTCTTCAGTGAACTGCAGGAGAAAGATGAATATAATTATGACAGCCTATACCCCTTTAACGCCAGCCATGTTTCTCTTTAGTTTTGTTAATAAGGGTGCATGTCTCATGCTCATATAAAATTTTCAGTAAGATCGGTCAATACACAAATTAATAAAAAATATATTTACTAAAAATTGGATATGGCATCCTCACCTGACGTATTGGCACTGCGAAACATGTGTTTGGCACTCACTCCTTACTGATAAAACAACGCTAAACCGAATTTATCACGAAAAGAAATACTGTACTATACCTTATTTTCATCCCTCAAAAAAATAAAGTTTGTAAGTTTTTTGAAATTTAGTAAATTATCTGCCCTTGACCCCCTCCCCTCCAAAGCTAGAAATATTGTGCTATTGCGAAAATTTCTCACCAGATTGTGAAAATCTTTTAAATTTATTCACTAATAATGGAGTAATACCAATAAGTCATTATTATTATTCTTATAACCAAAATTAAGACCTAAACCCAATAAATAGGTCAATAACTTTCTTCAGAAATATCAACGAAAAAGCGGCCAAATATTCGGAAACAACTTTTTTAGGGGAGAAAATCGCTCTGTTCGTGAGTTTTTATACAAGAGGAGAACTCTGCCATAGTATTGTTTGTATGTCTACTATAATTCTGTTAGGTAAGACACATATGCAACAGTTAGGTATCTTTATTATGAAACGTTTCGCCTACACAGTAGGCTTCTTCAGTCAAGTACAGAAAAGTTGATAGAAGCAGAAGATACTTGAAGACGATGTAATCAGTCCATCACCCTTAAAGTTTTGAGGTGGTCAGTCCCTCAGTCTGGAGAAGAGCATTGTTCCATAGTATGAAACAATATGGAGATGAAGTGACAGAATGGAACTTTTTATAGCGCCAAGAGGTGAGACGTAGGCCACTAGGAGAGGTAAGAACTCAGATGTTGAAAGGTCAGGTCCCTCTCAAATCCAGCCGCTCTCACTAGTGGAAGTTGTCGAAGTTGATTGCAGGTCTGTACCAAGATACCCTTGTGTTGCAGTGTCTGACAGATTGAACATTAAAATGGTATAAAATACCGACAGGTTGTTAGGTAAGACACATATGCAACAGTTAGGTATCTTTATTAAACGTTTCGCCTACACAGTAGGCTTCTTCAGTCTCAAATCCAGCCGCTCTCACTAGTAGAAGTTGTCGAAGTTGATTGCAGGTCTCTACCAAGATACCCTTGTGTTGCAGTGTCTGACAGATTGAACATTAAAATGGTATAAAATACCGACTATAATTCTGGAGGACAGATGATAAATACAATTGTCAATAATAACGTAAAAATATAACATTTTACAGTGACGTTAGCAACAAACTTCCTCCTGTAACAGCGTCATAATTGTTGACTTGCGCAGCCTGTGTCTGTCCACCTCCACCCACTGTGTCTGTCCACCTCCACCCACTGTGTCTGTCCACCTCCACCCACTGTGTCTGTCCACCTCCACCCACTGTGTCTGTCCACCTCCACCCACTGTGTCTGTCCACCTCCACCCACTGTGTCTGTCCACCTCCACCCACTGTGTCTGTCCACCTCCACCCACTGTGTCTGTCCACCTCCACCCACTGTGTCTGTCCACCTCCACCCACTGTGTCTGTCCACCTCCACCCACTGTGTCTGTCCACCTCCACCCACTGTGTCTGTCCACCTCCACCCACTGTGTCTGTCCACCTCCACCCACTGTGTCTGTCCACCTCCACCCACTGTGTCTGTCCACCTCCACCCACTGTGTCTGTCCACCTCCACCCACTGTGTCTGTCCACCTCCACCCACTGTGTCTGTCCACCTCCACCCACTGTGTCTGTCCACCTCCACCCACTGTGTCTGTCCACCTCCACCCACTGTGTCTGTCCACCTCCACCCACTGTGTCTGTCCACCTCCACCCACTGTGTCTGTCCACCTCCACCCACTGTGTCTGTCCACCTCCACCCACTGTGTCTGTCCACCTCCACCCACTGTGTCTGTCCACCTCCACCCACTGTCTGTCCACCTCCACCCACTGTGTCTGTCCACCTCCACCCACTGAGTCTGTCCACCTCCACTCACTGTATCTGCTAACCTCCACCCACTGTGTCCACCTCCACCCACTGTGTCTATCCACCTCCACCCACTGTGTCTGTCCACCTCCACTCACTGTATCTGCTAACCTCCACCCACTGTGTCTGTCCACCTCCACCCACTGTGTCTGTCCACCTCCACCCACTGTGTCTGTCCACCTCCACCCACTGTGTCTGTCCACCTCCACTCACTGCATCTGCCCACCTCCACCCACTGTGTCTGTCCACCTCCAACCACTGTGTCTGTCCTTCTCCACCCACTGTGTCTGTCCACCTCCACCCACTGTGTCTGTCCACCTCCACCCACTGTGTCTGTCCGCCTCCACCCACTGTGTCTGTCCGCCTCCACCCACTGTGTCTGTCCACCTCCACCCACTGTGTCTGTCCACCTCCACCCACTGTGTCTGTCCGCCTCCACCCACTGTGTCTGTCCACCTCCACCCACTGTGTCTGTCCACCACCCACTGTGTCTGTCCGCCTCCACCCACTGTGTCTGTCCGCCTCCACCCACTGTGTCTGTCCACCTCCACCCACTGTGTCTGTCCGCCTCCACCCACTGTGTCTGTCCACCTCCACCCACTGTGTCTGTCCACCTCCACCCACTGTGTCTGTCCACCTCCACCCACTGTGTCTGTCCACCTCCACCCACTGTGTCTGTCCACCTCCACCCACTGTGTCTGTCCACCTCCACTCACTGTGTCTGTCCACCTCCACCCACTGTGTCTGTCCACCTCCACCCACTGTGTCTGTCCACCTCCACCCACTGTGTCTGCCCACCTCCACCCACTGTGTCTGTCCACCTCCACCCACTGTGTCTGTCCACCTCCACCCACTGTGTCTGTCCACCTCCACCCACTGTGTCTGTCCACCTCCACCCACTGTGTCTGTCCACCTCCACCCACTGTGTCTGTCCACCTCCACCCACTGTGTCTGTCCACCTCCACCTCCACCCACTGTGTGTCTCCACCTCTACCCACTGTGTCTGTCCACCTCCACCCACTGTGTCTGTCCACCTCCACCCACTGTATCTGCCCACCTCCACCCACTGTGTCTGTCCACCTCCACCCACTGTGTCTGTCCACCTCCACCCACTGTGTCTGTCCACCTCCACCCACTGTGTCTGTCCACCTCCACCCACTGTGTCTGTCCACCTACACCCACTGTGTCTGTCCACCTACACCCACTGTGTCTGTCCACCTACACCCACTGTGTCTGTCCACCTACACCCACTGTGTCTGTCCACCTACACCCACTGTGTCTGTCCACCTACACCCACTGTGTCTGTCCACCTCCACCCACTGTGTCTGTCCACCTCCACCCAATGTGTCTGTCCACCTCCACCCACTGTGTCTGTCCACCTCCACCCACTGTGTCTGTCCACCTCCACCCACTGTGTCTGTCCACCTCCACCCACTATGTCTGCCACCTCCACCCACTGTGTCTGTCCACCACCACCCACTGTGTCTGTCCACCTCCAGCCACTGTGTCTGTCCACCTCCACGCACTGTGTCTGTCCACCTCCACTCACTGTATCTGTCCACCTCCGCCCACTGTGTCTGCCCACCTTCACCCACTGTGTCTGTCCACCACCACCCACTGTTTCTGTCCACCTCCACCCACTGTGTCTGTCCACCTCCACCCACTAAGTCTGTCCACCTCCACCCTCTGTGTCTGTCCACCTCCACCCACTGTGTCTGCCACCTCCACCCACTGTGTCTGTCCACCACCACCCACTGTGTCTGTCCTCCTCCACCCACTGTGTCTGTCCACCTCCACCCACTGTGTCTGTCCACCTCCACCCACTGTGTCTGTCCACCTCCACCCACTGTGTCTGTCCACCTCCACCCACTGTGTCTGTCCACCTCCACCCACTGTGTCTGTCCACCTCCACCCACTGTGTCTGTCCACCTCCACCCACTGTGTCTGCCCACCTCCACCCACTGTGTCTGTCCACCTCCACCCACTGATTCTGTCCACCTCCACCCACTGTGTCTGTCCACCTCCACCCACTGTGTCTGCCCACCTCCACCAACTGTGTTTGCCCACCTCCACCCATTGTGTCTGTCCACCTCCACCCACTGATTCTGCCCACCTCCACCCACTGTGTCTGCCACATCCACCTAATGTGTCTGTCCACCTCCACCCTCTGTGTCTGTCCACCTCCACCCACTGTGTCTGTCCACCTCCAGCCACTGTGTATGCCCACCTTCACCCACTGGGTCTGTCCACCACCCACTGTGTCTGCTCACCTGCACCAACTGTGTCTGCCCACCTCCAACCACTGTGTCTGTCCACCTCCACCCACTGTGTCTGCCCACCTCCACCCACTGTATCTGTCCACCTCCAATCACTGTGTCTGTCCACCTCCACCCACTGTGTCTGCCACCTCCACCCACTGTGTCTGTCCAACTCCACCCACTGTGCCTGCCCACCTCCACCCACTCTGCCCACCTCCACCCACTGTGTCTGCTCATCTCCACCCACTGTGTCTGTCCACCACACACTGTGTCTGCCCACCTCCACTCACTGTGTCTGTCCACCTCCACCCACTGTGTCTGCCCACCTCCACCCACTGTGTCTGCCCACCTCCACCCACTGTGTCTGTCCACCTCCACCCACTGTGTCTGTCCACCTCCACCCACTGTGTCTGCCACCTCCACCAACAGTGTCTGTCCACCAGCACCCCCTGTGTCTGTCCACCTCCACCCACTGTGTCTGTCCACCTCCACCCACTGTGTCTGTCCACCTCCACCCACTGTGTCTGTCCACCTAAAACTCACTGTCTGTCCACCTCCACCCACTGTGCCTGTCCACCTCCACCCACTGTGTCTGTCCACCTCCACCCACTGTATCTGCCCACCTCCACCCACTGTGTCTGTCCACATCCACACACTGTGTCTGTCCACCTCCACCCACTGTGTCTGTCCACCTCCACCCACTGTATCTGCCCACCTCCACCCACTGTCTCTGTCCACCTCCACCCACTGTGTCCACCTCCACCCACTGTGTCTGTCCACCTCCACCCACTGTGTCTGTCCACCTCCACCCACTGTGTCTGTCCACCTCCACCCACTGTGTCTGTCCACCTCCACCCACTGTGTCTGTCCACCTCCACCCACTGTGTCTGTCCACCTCCACCCACTGTGTCTGTCCACCTCCACCCACCCACTGTGTCTGTCCACCTCCACCCACTGTGTCTGTCCACCAGCACCCCCTGTGTCTGTCCACCTCCACCCACTGTGTCTGTCCACCTCCACCCACTGTGTCTGTCCACCTCCACCCACTGTGTCTGTCCACCTCCACCCACTGTGTCTGTCCACCTCCACCCACTGTGTCTGTCCACCTCCACCCACTGTGTCTGTCCACCTCCACCCACTGTGTCTGTCCACCTCCACCCACTGTGTCTGTCCACCTCCACCCACTGTGTCTGTCCACCTCCACCCACTGTGTCTGTCCACCTCCACCCACTGTCTCTGTCTTCCTCCACCCACTGTGTCTGTCCACCTCCACCCACTGTGTCTGTCCCCCTCCACCCAATGTGTCTGTCCACCTCCACCCACTGCGTCTGTCCACCTCAACCCACTGTGTCTGTCCACCTCCACCCACTGTCTGCCCACCTCCACCCACTGTGTCTGTCCACCTCCACCTACTGAGTCTGTCCACCCACTGTGTCTGTCCACCTCCACCCACTGTCTGTCTGTCCACCTCCACCCACTGTCTGTCCATCTCCACCCACTGTGTGTGTCCACCTCCACCCACTGTGTCTGTCCACCTCCACCTGTGTCTGCCCACACCACACTCTGTCTGTCCATCTCCACCCAGTGTGTTTGTCCACCTCCACCCACTGTGTCTGTCCACCTCCACCCACTGTGTCTGTCCACCTCCACCCACTGTGTCTGTCCACCTCCACCCACTGTGTCTGTCCACCTCCACCCACTGTGTCTGCTCTGTCACCTCCACCCACTGTGTCTGTCCACCCACTGTGTCTCCACCCACCCACTGTGTCTGTCCACCTCCACCCACAATGTCTGTCCACCTCCACCCACTGTGTCAGTCCACCTAAACCCACTGTGTCTGTCCACCTCCAAACCATGTGTCTGCCCACCTCCACCCACTGTGTCTGTCTACCTCCACCCACTGTGTCAGTCTACCTCCACCCACTCTGCCCACCTCACTGTGTCTGTCCACCTGTGTCTGTCCACCTGTCCACCCACTGTGTCTGTCCACCTCCACCCACTGTGTCTGTCCACCTCCACCCACTGTGTCTGTCCACCTCCACCCACTGTGTGTCTGTGTCTGTCACCTCCACCCACTGTGTCTGTCCACCCACTGTGTCCACCTCACTGTGTCTGTCCACCTCCACCCACTGTGTCTGTCCACCTCCACCCACTGTGTCTGTCCACCAGCACCCACTGTGTCTGTCCACCTCCACCCACTGTGTCTGTCCACCTCCACCCACTGTGTCTGTCCACTTCAACCCACTGTGTCTGTACACCTCTACCCACTGTGTCTGTCCACCTCCACCCACTGTGTCTGTCCACCTCCACCCACTGTGTCTGTCCACCTAAAACTCACTGTCTGTCCACCTCCACCCACTGTGTCTGTCCACCTCCACCCACTGTGTCTGTCCACCTCCACCCACTGTGTCTGTCCACCTCCACCCACTGTGTCTGTCCACCTCCACCCACTGTGTCTGTCCACCTCCACCCACTGCGTCTGTCCACCTCCAATCACTGTGTCTGCCCACCTTCACCCACTGTGTCTGTCAACCACCACCCACTGTGTCTGTCCACCTCCACCCACTGTCTGTCCACCTCCACCCACTGTGTCTGTCCACCTCCACCCACTGTGTCCGTCCACCTCCACCGTGTCTGTCCACCTCCACCCACTGTGTCTGCCCACCTCCACCCACTGTGTCTGTCCACCTCCACCCACTGTGTCTGTCCACCTCCACCCACTGTGTCTGTCCACATCCACCCACTGCGTCTGTCCACCTTCACCCACTGTGTCTGTCCACCTCCACCCACTGTGTCTGTCCACCTCCACCCACTGTGTCTGTTCACCTCCACCCACTGTGTCTGTCCACCTCCACCCACTGTGGTGTCTGTCCACCTCCACCCACTGTGTCTGTCCACCTCCACCCACTGTGTCTGTCCACCTCCACCCAATGTGTCTGCCCACCTCCACCCACTGTGTCTGCCCTCCTCCACCCACTGTGTCTGTCCACCTCCACCCACTGTCTCTCTACCTCCACCCACTGTGTCTGTCCACCTCCACCCACTGTGCCTGTCCACCTCCACCCACTGTGTCTGCCTACCTCCACCCACTGTGTCTGCCCACCTCCACCCACTGTGTCTGCCCACCTCCACCCACTGTGTCTGTCCACCTCCACCCACTGTGTCTCTTCACCTCCACCCACTGTGTCTGTCCACCTCCACCCACTGTGTCTGTCCACCTCCACCCACTATGTCTGTCCACCTCCACTACTGTCTCTGTCAACCTCCACCCACTGTGTCTGCCCACATCCACCCAATGTGTCTGTCCACCTCCACCCACTGTGTCTGTCCACCTCCACCCACTGTGTCTGTCCACCTCCACCCACTGTGTCTGTCCACCTCCACCCACTGTGTCTGTCCACCTCCACCCACTGTGTCTGTCCACCTCCACCCACTGTGTCTGTCCACCTCCACCCACTGTGTCTGTCCACCTCCACCCACTGTGTCTGTCCACCTCCACCCACTGTGTCTGTCCACCTCCACCCACTGTGTCTGTCCACCTCCACCCACTGTGTCTGCCCACCTCCACCCACTGTGTCTGTCCACCTCCACCCACTGTGTCTGCCCACCTCCACCCACTGTGTCTGTCCACCTCTACCCACTGTGTCTGTCCACCTCCACCCACTGTGTCCACATCCACCCACTGCGTCTGTCCACCTCCACCCACTGTGTCTGTCCACCTCCACCCACTGTGTCTGTCCACCTCCACCCACTGTGTCTGTCCACCTCCACCCACTGTGTCTGTCCACCTCCACCCACTGTGTCTGTCCACCTCCACCCACTGTGTCTGTCCACCTCCACCCACTGTGTCTGTCCACCTCCACCCACTGTGTCTGTCCACCTCCACCCACTGTGTCTGTCCACCTCCACCCACTGTGTCTGCCCACCTCCACCCACTGTGTCTGCCCACCTCCACCCACTGTGTCTGTCCACCTCCACCCACTGTGTCTGTCCACCTCCACCCACTGTGTCTGTCCACCTCCACCCACTGTGTCTGTCCACCTCCACCCACTGTGTCTGTCCACCTCCACCCACTGTGTCTGTCCACCTCCACCCACTGTGTCTGTCCACCTCCACCCACTGTGTCTGTCCACCTCCACCCACTGTGTCTGTCCACCTCCACCCACTGTGTCTGTCCACCTCCACCCACTGTGTCTGTCCACCTCCACCCACTGTGTCTGCCCACCTCCACCCACTGTGTCTGTCCACCTCCACCCACTGTGTCTGTCCACCTCCACCCACTGTGTCTGTCCACCTCCACCCACTGTGTCTGTCCACCTCCACCCACTGTGTCTGTCCACCTCCACCCACTGTGTCTGTCCACCTCCACCCACTGTGTCTGTCCACCTCCACCCACTGTGTCTGTCCACCTCCACCCACTGTGTCTGTCCACCTCCACCCACTGTGTCTGTCCACCTCCACCCACTGTGTCTGTCCACCTCCACCCACTGTGTCTGTCCACCTCCACCCACTGTGTCTGTCCACCTCCACCCACTGTGTCTGTCCACCTCCACCCACTGTGTCTGTCCACCTCCACCCACTGTGT
Organism: Cherax quadricarinatus; assembly: GCF_038502225.1. Lineage (NCBI taxonomy): Eukaryota > Metazoa > Arthropoda > Malacostraca > Decapoda > Parastacidae > Cherax > Cherax quadricarinatus. Next base: position 98,013 of record NW_027195347.1, on the reverse strand, counting down.
CTGTCCACCTCCACCCACTGTGTCTGTTCACCTCCACCCACTGTGTCTGTCCACCTCCACCCATTGTGTCTGTGCACCTCCTCCCACTGTGTCTGTCCACCTCCACCCACTGTGTCTGCCCACATAAACCCACTGTGTCTGTCCACCTCCACCCACTGTGTCTACTCACCTCCATCCACTCTGTCCACCTCCACTCACTGTGTCTGTCCACCTCCACCCACTGTGTCTGTCCACCTCCACTCATTGTGTCTGTCCACCTCCACCCAATGTGTTTATCCACCTCCACCCACTGTGTCTGCCCACCTCCACCCACTGTTTCTGTCCACCTCCACCCACTGTGTCTACATCCACCCACTGTGTCTGTCCACCTCCACCCACTGTGTCTGTCCAACTCCTCCCACTGTGTTTGTCCACCTCCACCCACTTTGTCTGCCCACCTCCACCCACTGTGTCTGCCCACCTCCACCCACTGTGTCTGCCCATCTCCACCCACTGTGTCTGTCCACCTCCACCCACTGTGTCTGTCCACCTCCACCCACTGTGTCTGTCTACCTCCACCCACTGTGTCTGTCCACCTCCACCCACTGTGTCTGTCCACCTCCACCCACTGTGTCTGTCCACCACCCACTGTGTCTGCCCTCCTCCACGCACTGTGTTTGTCTACCTCCACGCACTGTATTTGCCCAACTCCACCCACTGTGTCTGTTCACCTCCACCCACTGTGTCTGTCCACCTCCACCCACTGTGTCTGTTCACCTCCACCCACGGTGTCTGCCCACCTCCAGCCACTGTGTCTGTCCACCTCCACCCACTGTGTCTGTCCACCTCCACCCAATGTGTCTGTTCACCTCTACCCACTGTGTCTGTCCACCTTCACCGAATGTGTCTGCCCACCTCCACCCACTGTGTCTGCCCACCTCCACCCACTGTGTCTGTCTACCTCCCCCCACTGTGTCTGCCCACCTTCACCCACTGTGTCTGTCCACCTCTACCCACTGTGTCTACCCACCTCCACCCACCGTCTGTCCACCTCCACCCACTGTGTCTGTCCACCTCCACCCACTGTGTCTCTTCACCTCCACCCACTGTGTCTGCCCACCTCAACCCACTGTGTCTGTCCACCTCCACCCGCTGTGTCCACCTCTTCCCACTGTGTCTGTCCACCTCCACCCATTGTATCTGTCCACCTCCACCCACTGTGTCTGTCCACCTCCACCCACTGTGTCTGTCCACCTCCACCCACTGTGTGCCCACCTCCACCCACTGTGTCTGCCCACCTCCACCCACTGTGTCTGCCCACCTCCACCCACTGTGTCTGCCCATCTCCATCTACAGTGTCTGTCCACCTCCACCCACTGTGTCTGTCCACCTCCACCCACTCTGTCCACCTCCACCCACTGTGTCTGTCCACCTCCACCCACTGTCTCTGTCCACCTCCACCTACTGTGTGCCCACCTCCACCCACTCTTTCTACCCACCTCCACCCACTGTGTCAGCCCACCTCCACCCACTGTGTCTGTCAATCTCCACCCACTGTGTCTGCCCACCTCCACCCACTGTGTCTGTCCACCTCCACCCACTGTGTCTGCCCACTTCCACTCACTGTGTCTGTTCACCTCCACCCACTGTGTCTGTCCACCTCCACCCACTGTGTCTGTCCACCTCCACCCACTGTGTCTGTCCACCTCCACCCACTGTGTCTGCCCACCTAAACCCACTGTGTCTGTCCACCTCCACCCACTGTGTCTACTCACCTCCACCCACAGTGTCTGTCCACCTCCACCCACTGTGTCAGTCCACCTCCACCCACTGTGTCTGTCCACCTCCAAACCCTGTGTCTGTCCACCTCCACCCAATGTGTCTGCCCACCTCCACCCACTGTGTCTGCCCACCTCCACCCACTGTGTCTGTCTACCTCCACCCACTGTGTCAGTCTACCTCCACCCACTGTGTCTGACCACCTCCACCCACTGTGTCTGTCCACCTCCACCCACTGTGTCTGCCCACCTCCACCCACTGTGTCTGCCCACCTCCACCCACTGTGTTTGCCCTTCTCCACCCACTGTGTCTGTCCACCTCCACCCACTGTGTCTGTCTACCTCCACCCACTGTGTCTGCCCACCTCCACGCACTGTGTCTGTCTACCTCCACCCACTGCGTTTGCCCAACTCCACCCACTGTGTCTGTCCACCTCCACCCACTCTGTCTACCTCCACCCACTGTGTCTGCCCATCTCCACCCACTGTGTCTGTCCACCTCCACCCACTGTGTCCACCTCCACCCACTGTGTCTGTCTACCTCCACCCACTGTGTCTGCCCACCTACACGCACTGTGTCTGTCTACCTCCACCCACTGTGTTTGCCCAACTCCACCCACTGTGTCTGTCCACCTCCACCCACTGTGTCTGCCCACCTCCACCCACTGTGTCTGTCCACCTCCACCCACTGTGTCTGTTGACCTCCACCCACTGTGTCCACTTCCACCGACTGTATCTGCCCACCTCCACCCACTGCGTCTGCCCACCTCCACCCGCTGCGTCTGTCCACCTCCACCCACTGTGTCTGCTCAACTCCACCCACTATGTCTGCCCACCTCCACCCACTGTGTCTGTCTACCTCTACCCACTGTGTCTTCCCACCTCCACCCACTGTGTCTGTCCACCTCCACCCACTGTGTCTGTCCACCTCCACCCACTGTGTCTGCCCACCTCCACCCACTGTGTCTGCCCACCTCCACCCACTGTGTCTGCTCACCTCAACCCTCTGTGTCTGTCCACCTCCACCCACTGTGTCCACCTCCACCCACTGCGTCTGTCTACCTCCACCCACTGTGTCTGTCCACCTCCACGCACTGTGTCTGTCCACCTCCACCCACTGTGTCTGCCCAGCTTCACGCACTGTGTCTGCCCACCTCCACCCACTGTGTCTGCCCATCTCCTCCCACTGTGTCTGTCCTCCTCCTAACACTGTGTCTGTCCACCTCCACCCACTGTGTCTCACCACCTCCACCCACTGTGTCTGTCCACCTCCACCCACTGTGTCTGCCCACCTCCACCCACTGTGTCTGCCCACCTCCACCCACTGTGTCTGCCCATCTCCACCCACAGTGTCTGTCCACCTCCACCCACTGTGTCTGTCCACCTCCACCCACTGTGTCTGTCCACCTCCACCCACTGTGTCTGTCCACCTGCACCTACTCTTTGCTCACCTCCACCCACTGTGTCTGCCCACCTCCACCCACTGTGTCTGCCAAGCTCCTCCCACTGTCTGCCAATCTCTACCCACTGTGTCTGCCCACCTCCACCCACTGTGTATGCTCACCTCCACCCACTATGTCTGTCCACCTCCACCCACTGTGTCTGTCCACCTCCACACACTGTTTTTGCCCACCTCCATCCACTGCGTCTGTCCACCTCCGCCCACTGTGTCTGTCCACCTCCACCCACTGTGCCTGCCCACCTCCACCCAATGTGTCTGCCCACCTCCACCCACTGTGTCTGTCCACCTCCACCCACTGTGCCTGTCTACCTCCGCCCACTCTGTCTGCCCACCTCCACGCACTGTGTCTGCCCACCTCCACCCACTGTGTCTGTCCACCTCCACCGACTGTGTCTGTTTACCTCCACCCACTCTGTCTGCCCACCTCCACCCACTGTGTCTGCCCACCTCCACCCACTGTCTATCCACCTCCACCCACTGTATCTGTCCACCTCCACCCACTGTGTCTGTCCACCTCCACCCACTGTGTCTGCCCGCCTCCTCTCACTGTCTGTCCACCTCCACCCACTGTATCTGTCCACCTACACCCACTGTGTCTGTCCACCTCCACCCACTGTGTCTGTCCACCTCCACCCACTGTGTCTGTCCACCTCCACCAACTGTGTCTGTCCACCTCCACCCACTGTGTCTGTCCACCTCCACCCACTGTGTCTGTCCACCTCCACCCACTGTATCTGTCCACCTCCACCCACTGTGTCTGTCCACCTCCACGAACTGTGTCTGCCCACCTCCCCTGACTGTGTCTGTCCACCTCCACCCACTGTGTCTGTCCACCTCCACCCACTGTGTCTGTCCACCTCCCCTCACTGTGTCTGTCCACCTCCACCTATTGTGTCTGTCCACCTCCACCCACTGTGTCTGTCCACCTCCACCCACTGTGTCTGTCCACCTCCCCTCACTGTGTCTGTCCACCTCCGCCCACTGTGTCTGTCCACCTCCACCCACTGTGTCTGTCCACCTCCACCCACAGTGTCTGTCCACCTCCACCCACTGTGTCTGTCCACCTCCACCCACTGTGTCTGTCCACCTCCACCCACTGTATCTGTCCACCTCCACCCACTGTGTCTGTCCACCTCCATCCACTGTGTCTGTCCACCTCCACCCACTGTGTCTGTCCACCTCCACCCACTGTATATGTCCACCTACACCCACTGCGTCTGTCCACCTCCACCCACTGTGTCTGTCCACCTCCACCCACTGTGTCTGTCCACCTCCACCAACTGTGTCTGCCCACCTCCACCCACTGTGTCTGTCCACCTCCACCCACTGTGTCTGTCCACCTCCACCCACTGTATCTCTCCACCTACACCCACTGTGTCTGTCCACCTCCACCCACTGTGTCTGTCCACCTCCACCCACTGTGTCTGTCCACCTCCACCCACTGTATATGTCCACCTACACCCACTGCGTCTGTCCACCTCCACCCACTGTGTCTGTCCACCTCCACCCACTGTGTCTGTCCACCTCCACCAACTGTGTCTGCCCTCCTCCACCCACTGTGTCTGTCCACCTCCACCCACTGTGTCTGTCCACCTCCACCCACTGTATCTGTCCACCTACACCCACTGTGTCTGTCCACCTCCACCCACTGTGTCTGTCCACCTCCACCCACTGTGTCTGTCCACCTCCACCCACTGTGTCTGTCCACCTCCACCAACTGTGTCTGCCCACCTCCCCTCACTGTGTCTGTCCACCTCCACCCACTGTGTCTGTCCACCTCCACCCACTGTGTCTGTCCACCTCCCCTCACTGTGTCTGTCCACCTCCACCCACTGTGTCTGTCCACCTCCACCCACTGTGCCTGTCCACCTCCACCCACTGTGTCTGTCCACCTCCCCTCACTGTGTCTGTCCACCTCCACCCACTGTGTCTGTCCACCTCCACCCACTGTGTCTGTCCACCTCCACCCACTGTGTCTGTCCACCTCCACCCACTGTGTCTGTCCACCTCCACCCACTGTGTCTGTCCACCTCCACCCACTGTGTCTGTCCACCTCCACCCACTGTGTCTGTCCACCTCCACGCACTGTGTCTGTCCACCTCCACCCACTGTGTCTGTCCGCCTCCCCTCACTGTGTCTGTCCACCTCCACCCACTGTGTCTGTCCACCTCCACCCACTGTGTCTGTCCACCTACACCCACTGTGTCTGTCCACCTCCACCCACTGTGTCTGTCCACCTCCACCCACTGTGTCTGTCCACCTCCCCTCACTGTGTCTGTCCACCTCCACCCAGTTTGACTGCCCACTTCCACCCACTGTGTCTGTACACCTCCCCTCACTGTGTCTGTCCACCTCCACACACTTTGTAACGATGCCTAATAATGATTTTAAGATAATGGAAAAATATATTAGTAAAAAAATATATTCGTAAAAAAGTCAGAAAATATCGCCGAAAATTCGCTTCTTGCGCTGTGATGTACTAACAGTATCGTTGTTCAAGATATGTTGTAATGACTAGAATTCATTATAAATTCTTCATGAGATTTACACCAAAATGTTTCCAGATTGTTCAACTAATTTTTTGTAAGCTCAACTCAGTTTTCATTTGTTTTTCTATCTTTTTTTGCTCTCGCGGTTAACGTCCCTGAACCGGCTAGACCAGAAGGTGGTTAGTGGAGGTGGCGGTAAGGTTTTGCTGTACAATGAGTTGAAATATTTTGTAATTGTTTACACTATGAGTGTGGAACCTACATAAAATTGAATTCATCATTTCATATGAGGGCCGCATCCATTTCCTAGAAGAGCCACCTGCGACCCGAGGGCCACAGATGGCCCTCGGGTCGCAGGTGGTTAAGGGTTGAGGTTATGGGAGAAATGTAGCTTTGAAACCAAATTTCAGAAGACAATAGAAGTACATGTTGTCTCGCGACCTTTCTTGTTAATAGTAGAACACATTATTTAACCTATGTACACTTGAAAGCTTTCTTCGAAAAATACCCAGAGAAGACAAGCAATAAATTATTAGTGACGAAAGCACAAGCAAATAATTAAAAATGTCTGATCTTATTAGCAATTATGTGATTCGATTTGGCTTCTCGGTGGCTATCATATGAATGAGTATGTTTATTATCATGAAAATTAATGTCTTAATTAGAGCCGACAAATGAAGCGTTGTTGCTCCTGCAGCCATGTTATATACGATGTTACAAATTCATTGTAGTAATAACCGCTGGTACTAAGTGGAGCATCTGGCAATGTAGTGGTGAGTCTGGCCAGTGCCTGGCCCTGGCTGAGCTCTAGCAGCGTCAGTCAACATATAACAGGGAAGGTGGGTGCACGTACACACCTCTCCTGATTATCGTCTCTCTCCTGTGAGTGCCATAAATATTTTATTTATTATCGATCTGTAATAGAAAGGGGTATATATTTCGGGCATTTTTTTGTTCCAGATGTCAAACAAGTCGAATTTTCTTAGAAGAAAAAAGAAAATTCGAATATTTTATCTTATGGCTTAACAGATATATTCAAGTGAATTAATATAGTGTGCGAAATTGTAATTTTGCTCCAAGACTAATTTAACAGTTTAATTTAACCTAGTCTATGTGGAATGCTACAGGGTCAGAGCGACCGATACGCCCAGGGGTGCCTTGATGCTGTTGAGTGGGTCTTGATTCAAGGAACTGGTGCTACTCTCCCCTTCCTTGGACCATGTTTGCTTACCTTTTACTCCTATTCCCCCAAGTGCTGTATAACCCTTATATCTTAAGGTTTTCTTCATAACATAATTATGGTTCGTCACACAGGATGGGTCTTCAAAGGAGAAAGTGAAGAGTCGGTCTGAGATGGGAAGCTTCAGTGGGGCGACGAGTATATCGTCAAATATTTCACTATGCTCAGTAGCTACATCAGCTTTAAAGACTTCTTCCAACAGAGTTGAAACTGCTGTTATATGGAGATTACAATTATGGAAGGCTAAAATGTATACAATAAAATTCGGCTTGTATCTAATCTCGTAATTATGTGTAACAGTTGGGTATCTTTATTGTGGTTGGAACGTCCTGCCTACATAGAAGGCTTCTAATACAGAGGCAGCAGGCAAAGTAGCAAGGGACTGACCACCTCGAATATTTCTTCAAAGTTGATTGACTGATTACATCATCTTTACTTTGCTATTATGCTTTTTGCCTCTGTATTTGACTGAAGAAGCCAACTGTGTAGGTGAAACGTTTGAATCACAATAAAGATGCCCAACTGTTGCGCATGTGTCTTAATCTTTAACTTTTCAAATAAGCGCCATCAAGTCTGTCCCAGACTTCCACTTGGCCGATTTCATGGGACTGAGAAATTACCTGGGTGGGCTAAATTGGAACGATCTGACTATGGATCAGGTAGGTGGTGTTGGTTGCCAATATGACGTTTTTCAGAGCATAGTTCTAGCTGCCCAGATAACTTGTGTTCCATATAGGGAAACTAGATCAACCAAAAATGATCTCAAATGGATAAACAATAGATTAAAGCATCTCATTGGCCAAAAGAGAGGCATATATAGGCATATCAAAAGAGGGGATGGGTAGTTAAGAAATTAATATATTCAGTTAAACAGAGAAATAAAAAAGGGAATAAGAAAAGCTACAAGAGATTATGAGGCTAAAGTGGCAAGGGATTCGAAGATTAACCCAAAAGGTTTCTTTCAGGTATATAGAAGTAAGATCAGGGACAAGTTAGACCCACTCAAAAGTAACTCGGGTCAGATCACTGACAGTGATAAAGAAATGTGTGAAATTTTTAACTCTTATTTCCTCTTGGTTTTTAACAGGAAGATGCTAGCTAAATTCCAGAAATAATAAGTTATGTAGAACAGGACGATGTTAAACTGTGCACCATTAGGGTAACTAGTGAAATTAAATAGAGAAATTAAAACTGATCAAATCCCCAGGCCCTGATGAACTGTTTACAAGGGTTTTAAAGGAATGTAAAGAGGAGCTTAGCAAACCTTTGGCTAGTCTTTTCAACATATCAATACAAACTGGCAAAGTGTCAGACAAGTGGAAAATGGCAAATGTAATGCCTATTTACAAAGCAGGAGACAGGTCCTTATCTTCGAACAATAGACCAATAAACCTTACCTCCATAGTAAGAAAATTTATGGAATCGGTAATTGTTGAAGCAATTCATAGCCATGTTGAAAGGCATAAATTGATTAATGAATCTCAGCACCGTTTTACAAAGGGGGTTCTTGCTTTACGAATTTACTAACTTTTTTCACCAAGTATTTGAGGAGGTAGATCATGATAATGAATATGGTATTGCGTATATGGACTTCAGTAAGACTTTTGATAGAGGTCAACATCAGAGAATATTGAGGAAAATTAAGGCACACGGAATAGAAGAAACTTTTTCCTGGATAGAGGTGTGGCTGACAGATAGGCAGCAGAGAGCTTGTATCAATGGGGAGAAATCAGAGTGGGGGCACGACACAAGCTGAGCCCTTTGTTGTTCACAATTTATATAAACGACATTGATGAGGGAATAAATAGTGACATAAGCAAGTTTGCTGATGGCACCAAAACAGGTCGCCTAATTCAGTCTAATGAGGAAATTAGAGCACTCTAGCAAGATTTGAATAGACTGATGCAGTTGTCGAAGAAGTAGCAGATGCGATTTAATATAGACAAATTTAAAGTTCTAAACATTGGACCAGAAAATATCCATGCCACATATAAAGTAAATAATGTAGATCTTAATATTACTGATTGCAAAAAGGATTTGGGAGTTCTGGTTATCAGTAATCTAAAACCATAAGTGTTTTCAATAAAGTGAACAGAATCCTTGGCTTCATATCAAGGAGCATAAATAATAGGAGTCCTCAGGTTGTTCTTCAACTCTATACATCCTTGGTTAGGCCTCATTTAGATTATGCTGCACAGTTCTGGTCACCGTATTACAGAATGGATATAAATGCTCTGGAAAACATACAAAGGAGGATGACAAAGTTGATCCCATGTATCAGAAATCTTCCCTATGAAGACAGACTGAGGGCCCTGAATCTGCACTCTCTAGAAAGGCGTAGGATGAGATGTATAAATGGAAAACAGGAATTAATAAAGGGGATGTAAATAGCGTGTTAAAAATATCTAGCCAAGACAGGACTCGCAGCAATGGTTTTAAGTTGGAACAATTCAGATTTAGGAAGGATATAGTTTAAACCGGGAGGCGACTTGGACCTAGCTCGCATGGGCCAGTAGGCCTGCTGCAGTGTTCCTTCTTTCTTATGTTCTTATCGGTATTTTGCCCTATTTTCAAAATGCAATAGCAGACTATATCGACAGCATATAAATAAAATGCAAAATGCATTTTATGGCATTTTATTGTGAAGACGTTTCGTCCACCAGGAACTTTCATCTAAAGTAGCTAGTGCCAGCCTAGCTCTAGTTACTATTGTTTTAACATAAACCAAATATATCAATTTCGTGAAATTCAAACTGATTTTCGCAAGTTAAGTAAAAAAAAAAATACAGAAATTCGGCATGTTTGTGAAAATAACGTTTACCGCAAAAGCAAAGTGGTTAATATCCAGATAATAATGCATGGCATGCTGTGGGACTTGACTGAGTTCGAGAAGTGCCATAGATGGTTCAGTGTAACAAGCAGTAGAGACCTTCAGAATCCACCCCGACAAAATATGCAGTGGAAGTCGTGAGTCAGAACAATGTTATTGATATGTTTACACTATTTGATGGATGACATGTTTTAGGTAGAATTAAGAACTAATAATAGAATTAAAATATGTAGTTTTAGGCTTTATTTTGTTTACATTAGTTAGAAATGAGTAGGGAAAAATAGATAAGTAGAAACACCTAGCGGTCCTCCAATGAACTAGTGAGGAAAAAGGACTCTGGTAGCTATCTTTTTGCCAAGGAGTTGAGAGCACCTCCTTACAAGTTTCTATCTCTTGAGTCCCACACGGTTTCCCAGCGTTACCTGACAGTTAACAACGTGCTTCAGAGGCCTTACAACGAATCGTGGAAACGAGTCTCTGCGCCAGATCCGTTGGTGATATTTATAGTTAATCCCTAGTCACGTGGCCACTAAATTCTGGGTGGGGAAATCAGGGATAGTTAACTAACAGTTAATAAGCGTGTCCATGACCAACGATTAGGTAATTTATAATTTATATTTACTAGAGTTTATAGTTTTTACTCATGAAGTGTTGTACAAGCCACTTGTGAGACAGAGACGATAGGATTTATGGGGGACGGTGTCAGTCCTTGCAAGAGAGAGCTTCTTATGAGGCAGATATTACACTCATTTTCATATATACAAAGATGTGTGCATTTTGACATAATACTTTCAGCCTATACACCTGAAAGCCTCAACGTAAGTAACCTAGCGGCTGACAGTGTTCAAGGGATTCCCAGACTGTTTGATCAGCAGTATGACTCGGCTAAGTAAAACGATTTTACACATGATTCATTAAGGGACCACCCCCCCTCAAGGAAGGTTCCTTGATGTTGGTGAGGGGCTCTTGATCTAGGGAATTGGATCTGTGCTCCGGTTCCCTGAATTAAGCCTGAATACCTTCCACATCCCCCCTCGGGTTTAGCGCTCCCCCTTGATAATAATAATAATTAAGGGACCAATGAGGCCAGATGTCGATAGCTATTGTATGATAGTTCTTGTTCGAATATGTAGCATTAAGTTCTCAGAAATCTTCCATTAACTAAAGCTAAATAAGTCCACAACTCCAGCAATGAAGGTCATCGTCAGAAAAAAAAATTAATGACACGACTGCAAAAACCCGTAACGTGGTATGCAAAAAACCCGTAACGTGGCTTTTTGCAGTTGTGTCATTACGATTTCGTGCGTCACCGCCAGATTCATCCCCATCCCCGCTTTACACGAAATCCAATTAAAAGAACATGAAATAATGTACCAATCTCTATAAAGAAATAAATACTTTGCAGCTTAAGTACACAAGTGTGACAAACAAGTCAAAACATTAAAGCGCATCCTAGCCTCGGACCTCTAAATAGACAGATCATCATGATAACTGGCAGAGTGCAGACACTCGCTAGGCAACACATTCTTGTTTTGCTGTGTTAATTTTTTTACGAGGTTCCCAACATCAGTATTTAAGATTCCTGCAAACTTGCAAATATTAGTTTTTTTAGTTTTGCGTTTGGAAACATAAAATAAATCTAAATAAATGCATTAAAAATGAGCAAATTAATAGACGGACGCCTGGCAACGAGGTGATCGAATAAGCTTGACTCAAGGATAATAACGACGAGGTTGATGCCACTCAGAGAATAACTATTCCCATAAGTGCCATAAGTGCCACAAGTCAACAAAATCCTTTTCATCATAAAAACCCATTGCAACTCTAATACTGCCGACTCTTTTTGGCTGCCCTTTTTTTCTGGTGATTCTTGGCTTTTTTTTTTTCCTCTGGTGATTCTCTGCCTTTTTTCTGATGATTCTAGGCTGCCGTTTGTCGACTTTCGTTACCGTTTTCTAATGAACTCGCTTTTTAGTGACTTTCTCTTACCGCTGCCGCTTTCTAGTTACTTGTTCTTTAGGGCTGATTTCCACACAATCATTCCTCACAATCATTTCCCCACAAATCATCATTTCCCCACAACCATTATTTCTTCACAATCATTTCTCTTAGTCATTATTCCTTACAATAATCATTTCTCCCATAATTATCATTACCCTCAATCACTATTCATTACAATCACCATTTCCACAATAATCACTATCCACAATCATCATTTTACACAATTTCCCCACAAACATCTTTTACATACAATCATTCCCCACAATCATCATTCCCTCACAGTTATTATTCGCTCATGATAATCATTTCCTCACACTCATCATTCCTCATAATCGTTATTTCATCACCATCATTTCCGCACAATCATCATTATTCTCTAAGTCATCATTTCCTTACAACTATCATTTCCTCACAATCACTATTCGCTCACAATCATTTTCTCACAATCATTATTCCCTCACAGTCATCATTCCCTCACAATCATCATTCCTTTATAATCATCATTCTCTCTAAAACATCATTCCCTTACAATTATATTTCCGTTATAATCATTCCCTCACAATCATCATTCTCACAATCAGCACTCCCTTATAATCATCATTCCCTTATAATAATCATTCCCTCAATAATCATTCAATCACAATCATTATTCCTTGATGCTCATTCCCTCACAATCATTATTTCCTTATAATCATTATTCCTAGACAATAATAATTTCCTCACAAGCATCATTCAGTCACAATCATCATTCACAATCATCACTCCCTCATAATCATTACATCAGTAATCAGTCCCTCATAATCATCATTCTCTTATCATTCCCTCACAATGATCACTAACTCGCAATCATCATTCCTTCAATAATCATTCCTTTACAATAATTCCCTCACAATAATCATTCTTTTATAATCATTCTTATAATAATCATTCCCTCACAATTATCATTCCCTCAAAATAATAATTACCTTATAAACATCATTCCCTCACAGTAATCATTCCATTCTGATCATCATTCCCTCACAATAATTATTCTTATAATCATCATTCCCTCGAAATGATCATTCCTTCACACTCGTCATTTCGCCCACTAATCCCATCCCGAGCGAGAGACGAGTAAACTTGTATTACGGCAACGTTTCGCTCTGTGTAGAGCGAAATACGTCATTCGCAGAATAAAAGCTTGTTGTGTGTCTTTTGCTCTATCCTACAGTCATCTCGCCTTTGTATACAATACCATCTCTACTACCACTGCTTCTACCAACACTAAACCTACTACCACCATAAGTTTACTACCACCATAAGTATACTACCACCACTACACTCACAACTACCACCACCAGTATACCACCACCACTACACTCACAACTACTACCACCAGTATACCACCACCACTACACTCACAACTACCACCATAAGTATACTACCACCACTACACTCACAACTACTACCACCGTTATACCACCACCACTACACTCACAACTACCATCACCAGTATACCACCACCACTACACTCACAACTACTACCACCAGTATACCACCACCACTACACTCACAACTACCACCACCAGTATACCACCACCACTACACTCACAACTACTACCACCAGTATACCACCACCACTACACTCACAACTACCACCACCACTACACTCACAACTACCATCATAAGTATACTACCACCACTACACTCACAACTACCACCACCAGTATACCACCACCACTACACTCACAACTACCAGCACTATACACCACCACTCATCACACTACCACCACCAGTATACCACCACCACTACACTCACAACTACCACCACCAGTATACCACCACCACTACACTCACAACTACCACCACCAGTATACCACCACCACTACACTCACAACTACCACCACCAGTATACCACCACCACTACACTCACAACTACCACCACCACTACACTCACAACTACCACCACCAGTATACCACCACCACTACACTCACAACTACCACCATAAGTATACTACCACCACTACACTCACAACTACCACCACCAGTATACCACCACCACTACACTCACAACTACCACCATAAGTATACTACCACCACTACACTCACAACTACCACCATAAGTATACCACCACCACTACACTCACAACTACCACCACCAGTATACCACCACCAGTATACCACCACCACTACACTCACAACTACCACCATAAGTATACTACCACCACTACACTCACAACTACCACCACCAGTATACCACCACCACTACACTCACAACTACCACCATAAGTATACTACCACCACTACACTCACAACTACCACCACCAGTATACCACCACCACTACACTCACAACTACCACCATAAGTATACTACCACCACTACACTCACAACTACCACCATAAGTATACTACCACCACTACACTCACAACTACCACCATAAGTATACCACCACCACTACACTCACAACTACTACCACCAGTATACCACCACCACTACACTCACAACTACCACCACCAGTATACCACCACCACTACACTCACAACTACCACCACCAGTATACCACCACCACTACACTCACAACTACCACCATAAGTATACCACCACCACTACACTCACAACTACCACCACCAGTATACCACCACCACTACACTCACAACTACCACCATAAGTATACTACCACCACTACACTCACAACTACCACCACCAGTATACCACCACCATTACACTCACAACTACCACCACCAGTATACCACCACCACTACACTCACAACTACCACCACCAGTATACCACCACCACTACACTCACAACTACCACCACCACTACACTCACAACTACCACCACCAGTATACCACCACCACTACACTCACAACTACCACCACCAGTATACCACCACCACTACACTCACAACTACCACCACCAGTATACCACCACCACTACACTCACAACTACCACCACCAGTATACCACCACCACTACACTCACAACTACCATCACCAGTATACCACCACCACTACACTCACAACTACCACCACCAGTATACCACCACCAGTATACCACCACCACTACACTCACAACTACCACCACCAGTATACCACCACCAGTATACCACCACCACTACACTCACAACTACCATCACCAGTATACCACCACCACTACACTCACAACTACCACCACCAGTATACCACCACCAGTATACCACCACCACTACACTCACAACTACCACCACCAGTATACCACCACCAGTATACCACCACCACTACACTCACAACTACCACCACCAGTATACCACCACCAGTATACCACCACCAGTATACCACCACCACTACACTCACAACTACCACCACCACTACACTCACAACTACCACCACCAGTATACCACCACCACTACACTCACAACTACCACCACCAGTATACCACCACCACTACACTCACAACTACCACCACCAGTATACCACCACCACTACACTCACAACTACCACCACCAGTATACCACCACCACTACACTCACAACTACCACCACCAGTATACCACCACCAGTATACCACCACCACTACACTCACAACTACCACCACCAGTATACCACCACCAGTATACCACCACCACTACACTCACAACTACCACCACCAGTATACCACCACCACTACACTCACAACTACGATCACCAGTACGCCACCACCACTACACTCACAACTACCACCACCGGTATACCACCACCACTACACTCACAACTACCACCACCGGTATACCACCACCACTACACTCATAACTACCACCACCAGTATACTACCACCACTACACTCACAACTACCATCACCGGTATACCACCACCACTACACTCACAACTACCACCATCAGTATACCACCACCACTACACTCACAACTACCATCACCGGTATACCACCACCACTACACTCACAACTACCACCATCAGTATACCACCACCACTACACTCACAACTACCACCACCAGTATACCACCACCACTACACTCACAACTACCATCACCGATATACCACCACCACTACACTCAAAACTACCACCACCAGTATACCACCACCACTACACTCACAACTACCACCACCACTACACTCACAACTACCACAACCGGTATACCACCACCGGTATACCACCACCGGTATACCACCACCGGTATACCATCACTGGAATTCCCCCACCGGTATACCACAACCGGTATACCACCACCAGTATACCACCACCACTACACTCACAACTACCACCACCGGTATGCCGCCACTGGTATACCACCACCACTACACTCACAACTACCACCACCAGTATACCACCACCACTACACTCACAACTACCACCACTTGTATACCACCACCACTACACTCACAACTACCACCACTGGTATACCACCACCGGTATACCACCACCGGTATACCACCACCGGTATACCACCACCAGTATACCACCACCAGTATACCACCACCGGTATACCACCACCACTACACTCACAACTACCACCACCAGTATACCATCACCACTACATTCACAACTACCACCACCGGTATAGCTCCCACTGACTTCCCAGATGAAGTCAAGCGTTTGTTGACTCTGTTGAACAAACGTCGTAAAGCCATTGCCTTACCAGGTGAGAAGATGGGTATAACGAACTTATTGTCCCATCGTATTCCACTTGAACCTGGTACTAGATCTATCTACATACCTGCGTACAGAATGCCTCATTCACAAGTTGCTGTCGCAGAAGAATTGATCAATCAAATGCTTGATGATGGAGTTATTGTACCTAGCAATTCACCTTGGAATGCGCCCTTGATCCTAGTACCTAAGAAGGATGGTACTTGGCGCCCAGTGATTGACTTTAGGAAATTAAATGCGAAAACTATCCCAGATCGCTTCCCACTTCCTGTACTGTGTGATCTTTTACCTGACATCGGAGATAACAAAGTCTTTTCAACCCTGGACTTGTTACAAGGGTTTTGGCAAGTCCCTCTTCACGAGGACAGCCAAGAGCTAACTGCATTCTCCACTCCTACAGGTCATTATCACTTCCTCCGTATGGCGTTTGGATTACGATCCTCCCCTATCACGTTCTCAAGGCTCATGACTATTATCTTTAGAGGTCTCATAGGTAATGCACTTATGCTGTACTTAGATGACGTAATCGTCATGTCTAAAGACGTGGATACACACTTGAAAAGACTTGATGTAGTACTTGGTAAGCTTGAAGAAGCCAATTTAAAGATCAAACTGTCTAAATGTCAATTTTTCAGATCAGAAATTAAGTTTCTTGGTCACGTAGTCACTCCTAGAGGGGTTACAACTGACCAAAGTAAAGTAACTGCAGTACTAAATTTTCCAACTCCCAAAACTGCTGATGCCGTAAGATCCTTTGTGGGCTTAGCAGGTTTTTATAGATCTTTCATTGCCAATTTTTCTTCCATAGCTGCTCTTCTAACTTAGTTGCTTAAGAAAGATGCTCCTTTTGTTTGGACCTTCCGTCAAGAAAGAGCATTCCAAACTCTAAAAGAAAAGCTAACATCTGCTCCAATTTTGAAATTTCCAGATTTTTCTAAGCCCTTCTATCTGACAACTGATGCTAGTTCTATTGGCATAGGTGCCGTACTAGCTCAGAAGACTGATGGCAAGTACAAACAACGCAGTTGCATTTGCTAGCCGAGTCCTTACGAAGGCTGAACGTAATTATACAGTAACTGAGCAAGAAGCTTTAGCAATAGTATGGTCTTTAAAGCACTTCCGAGACATTATTTATCAGTACTCTGTTCATGTCTTGACAGACCATGCTCCACTGATACCTTTATTCCAGAACAAACAACCTACTGGAAGGTTAGCCAGATGGATCTTGACTATCCAAGAGTTCAATCCCACCTTTGAACACTTACCTGGCAAGTCAAATGTAGTCACAGATGCCTTATCGCGACATGTTAGTATAGTAACTGCAGACCCTCCATTTAGTGCTGAAGATGTAAAGAATGCTCAATGAACAGATCCCATGTGGTCTGGTGTGATTCGATTCCTGCTCCAGGAAGATCTTATTCTGACTTTGAAGCCACCAGCACCCATCAGTGACTTTGTCATGAACCAAGAATTACTGTATCGAACAGCCGAGTTGGGTACTCCTAGCAGAAGAGTATACCAGTTAGTAATTCCACAGTCGCTAGTGAATGTAACCTTACAGCTAGTTCACGATGTACCAGGTGTTGCGCACCCTGGTATGGATCGTTCAGTAAAACAAGCCAGATTGAAATACTTTTGGCCTCATATGGCAACTGATATTTCTGAGTATGTTAAGAAATGTAGTGTCTGCATGCAACATAAAGGTAATGCTAATGGTCCTAATCCAATCCAAGTGTATCCAACCACTAACGAACCTTGGGAAAGAGTTGTGCTAGATTTGTTAACTAATTTCCAATGTTCCCTCCAGGGCAACAAACATCTGTGTGTTATGGTAGACCATTTCACCAGATATTGTGAGTTAGTTCCTATTGCAGATAAGACTGCCGAGACAGTAGCTAAAGCGTTTAAAGAACGCATTATCTACAGGCATACCACCCCTAAGTCCCTAGTAACAGATAATGGAGGTGAATTCTGTAATGAGATTCTTGAAAATTTGTGTACCTTGTACAAGATCTCTAAATCCACCATTGTTCCTCATCATCCTGCCAGCAATGGGTTAGCGGAACGAACCAACAAAAAAGTACTTGATGTCTTGAGAGCCACTATCAATCCCAACAGTGAAACTTGGGATGATGTTATACCTGATGTGCAGTGTGCTATAAATTCTGCTTACAATGTTTCCATAGGTGACACTCCACATTATGCATTGTACGGTATAGATAAACGTTTGCCTTATGAGTTGCTATATTCTAATCCGAAACCAAATTACAACCCTGATGATTTCATAGCAACTCGTACCAGCTTAGCTCAAAGTGTTTTCAGAAGAATCCGTGAAACACTTCATAAATCAACAGCAGAATTTACAAGAGTCACAAACACTCGAGCAAAGCCATCCAAAATCAAAGTAGGTTCGAGAGTTATGCTGACTAACTTTAACAAAACGTCTGCAATGCCAAAGCTTGATCAAAAGTTTGTTGGTCCTTATCGAGTAGTTGAACATATCACTGGTAATAAGTATAAGGTTAGAGAAATTAGCACTGGTCAGTATAAAGAATCGCATTTAGATCATATGAAGTTAGTATGTGATGATAATGATGTTCCAACCCAGACTAATGTGACAGACTCTGACAATCCTCCTGATCCTGTACTCTCTACCTCTGATACTCAGTCAGACGATCAACCTGAATGTCGTTATTCCCTGCGTACACGACAGGTATTGAGAAATCCTCAAGTATCATTTGTTACTACCAATTCAGATTTGCCTCAAATACAGCATGAGTTAGTCAGTGCAACAGAGTTTGATCCTCCCAGAGATGACACCCATTCTGCATATGTCAATCTCACCCTAGCAGAGTTGGGGTTAAATGTAAATAACCTGTATAGATGAATAATTACAGTATCAACTTATCAGTGTTCAAGAATTTTTTTTTGTGTGTTCACGTTCTCTCCGAATTCTGAGAATTAACAGTCTAGATTTGAGTGCACCGAATCTGCCTTTCTGTTAAACACTTCTTTCTTTGTATATATTCCTTCCTCAGAATCCGTAGATCACATGAATACAGATTGATTGATCAAATTTTTTTTTATCACTTCTATTGTGTAATCCCAATGTTGAGTCTCATTCGATGAGGTGTGCTATATTATACCTTGTATTGCATTACAGTTTCAGTTACGTAAGCTTCCATTCCAATGTTCTACTTATGTATGTTATAATGTTCAATTGTTGTGTACTTTGACATTGTATAGAATCAGCCCAAGCTGTACACCTGCCATCTCTAGTTTGTATTAGTTGTATGTCGGGACGACATACGTTAGCGTCGCCGAGCTCTCAGTAGTGGTACCAGTTCCTAGTAACCAGTTACCAGTAACCAGTGTACTAGTAGATAACTCACTACCAACCGTCTCTGCGTGAATCACTGACTGTATTCATATTGCTGCTGACCATAGCAGGATTTCAAACACCCCCTCACCCATAGGCACTGTGAGTCAGTCAAGATAGGGAGCAGAGAGAGGCAGGTCGGCTGTTGGTGCCTTACCATACTTTCCATTATATTATACGTACTACCAGCCTACGTGAGTATTCTTTACCCATCCACGTATCGAAAACCCCACATGACACCACCACTGGTATACCACCACCGGTATACCAAGACCACTACACTCACAACTACCACCACCAGTATACCACCACCACTACACTCACAACTACCACCTCCACTACACTCACAACTACCACCACCACTACACTCACAACTACCACCACCACTACACTCACAACTATCACCACCAGTATACCACCACCACTCACAGCTACCACCTTCACTACACTCACAACTACCACCACCACTACACTCACAAGTACCACCACCACTACACTCACAACTACACTCACAACTACCACCACCACTACACTCACAACTACCACCACCACTACACTCACAACTACCACCACCACTACACTCACAACTACCACCACCGGTATACCACCACCACTACACTCACAACTACCACCACCGGTATACCACCACCACTACACTCACAACAACCACCACCACTACACTCACAACTACCACCACCACAACTACACTCACAACTGCCACCACCACTACACTCACAACTACCACCACCACTACACTCACAACTACCACCACCGGTATACCACCACCACTACACTCACAACTACCACCACCGGTATACCACCACCACTACACTCACAACAACCACCACCACTACACTCACAACTACCACCACCACTACACTCACAACTACCACCACCACCACTACACTCACAACTGCCACCACCACTACACTCACAACTACCACCACCACTACACTCACAACTATCACCACCACTACACTCAAAACTACCACCACCACCACTACACTCACAACTGCCACCACCACTACACTCACAACTACCACCACCACTACACTCACAACTACCACCACCGGTATACCACCACCACTACACTCACAACTACCACCACCGGTATACCACCACCACTACACTCACAACAACCACCACCACTACACTCACAACTACCACCACCACTACACTCACAACTACCACCACCACCACTACACTCACAACTGCCACCACCACTACACTCACAACTACCACCACCACTACACTCACAACAACCACCACCACTACACTCACAACAACCACCACCACTACACTCACAACTACCACCACCACCACTACACTCACAACTACCACCACCACTACACTCACAACAACCACCACCACTACACTCACAACTACCACCACCACTACACTCACAACTACCACCACCACCACTACACTCACAACTGCCACCACCACTACACTCACAACTACCACCACCACTACACTCACAACTATCACCACCACTACACTCACAACAACCACCACCACTACACTCACAACTACCACCACCACTACACTCACAACTACCACCACCACCACTACACTCACAACTGCCACCAACACTACACTCACAACTACCACCACCACTACACTCACAACTATCACCACCACTACACTCACAACTACCACCACCACCATTACACTCACAACTGCCACCACCACTACACTCACAACTACCACCACCACTACACTCACAACTACCACCACCGGTATACCACCACCACTACACTCACAACTACCACCACCGGTATACCACCACCACTACACTCACAACAACCACCACCACTACACTCACAACTACCACCACCACTACACTCACAACTACCACCACCACCACTACACTCACAACTGCCACCACCACTACACTCACAACTACCACCACCACTACACTCACAACAACCACCACCACTACACTCACAACAACCACCACCACTACACTCACAACTATCACCACCACCACTACACTCACAACTACCACCACCACTACACTCACAACAACCACCACCACTACACTCACAACTACCACCACCACTACACTCACAACTACCACCACCACCACTACACTCACAACTGCCACCACCACTACACTCACAACTACCACCACCACTACACTCACAACTATCACCACCACTACACTCACAACAACCACCACCACTACACTCACAACTACCACCACCACTACACTCACAACTACCACCACCACCACTACACTCACAACTGCCACCACCACTACACTCACAACTACCACCACCACTACACTCACAACTATCACCACCACTACACTCACAACAACCACCACCACTACACTCACAACTACCACCACCACTACACTCACAACTACCACCACCACCACTACACTCACAACTGCCACCACCACTACACTCACAACTACCACCACCACTACACTCACAACTATCACCACCACTACACTCACAACAACCACCACCACTACACTCACAACTACCACCACCACTACACTCACAACTACCACCACCACCACTACACTCACAACTGCCACCACCACTACACTCACAACTACCACCACCACTACACTCACAACTATCACCACCACTACACTCACAACAACCACCACCACTACACTCACAACTACCACCACCACTACACTCACAACTACCACCACCACCACTACACTCACAACTGCCACCACCACTACACTCACAACTACCACCACCACTACACTCACAACTATCACCACCACTACACTCACAACTACCATTATTTCAAGTATTATTACAACTACATTCATACTGCAGCTGTTACTATCACATTCCCAACACTGATCACCTTCACCATCGTCACATATCGGCTAATACCGTCACCACTTCAACCATCACTTCTGTCCCGCCACATCAACTCTACTCACAGCTTCAACTTCCACAAAAACTAAAAGCAACATTTATTATTCCTTTACCATACAGTCAGCAGTAGTCAGATTACCATAGAGACTGAAGTACTCTGAGTGTGTATATATAATTAGACATATATATCTCGGTGTATATGTGCACTGCTGCCAGCAGTGGATGTTGGGAATTTCAGAATATTATATTATGCTATATATCAGTATACAGGAATGAAAGATATTTAGCTTTGTTGCTGTCTCAGCTGTTCTGCAGCTGCACTCAGAAGGCTCCTCCAACGTGAAACAGCTGCTCTATTTCCTATAGCTAATGAGGGACAAGTATGTATGAGTACATAATTGCCCCAAAGGAGTGTACACATCAGCATTTCATTCAGCAATGCTGAATAACGATAAACTTACCTTTTTTAGGCTCAATGGCCCTCCGATGACGGGGTGTGTTGATAAATCTAGACCTGACATACCCTATGTGCTGCGCAGCCGACCTAAGTGCATACCTGTCTAGACTTGCCTGGGTTTTTGTTTCTGATCCCCAAGTGTCACTCCGGTATCCGATGTCTTGATTGAAGTAGTAGTGTCTTACAGTGGCCCTGTCTGTCTCTGAAGAATGTCTGCAATACACCCTGTTACACTACACTGTTCTACAATATTTGTCGTTTCGTAGTAGTGTCACAACATGAAGACAAGTACGCTTCACTGTAATCGTTCTATCACGAACTTTTGAGATTGTCATTGAGGAACAGAAACGCGCAAATCACTAGTGTTCTTTTTTCTTTGAACGTGAGTTCCCCGGTCCGCACCTTCAAGCAATCTGACCCTTTGCAGCCGGTTTCGCCCTGTGCTTCCCTTCTTACTAAGGATTTGCTGAATTCAGCGCTCTTTTCCTTCTTGCTAAACATCGACACAGGGTTCAATACAAGTAATAGATTTTCTTGATATCTATCGATCCACGAGAGTTCATTATTGTCTTTCATAGCAGTTCAAGTGTTTTCACCACGGTGAAAAGAGCCCTTTTCCTCACTTCATTATCACTCAGTGGCACTGAAAACTGTGGTGCAAAGAGGAGGCTATGTGACTGCATTCTGGTACACGCTGCTACTGCATCTGCTTGAAATTAAATTGTTGATCTACAAGCAAGACATCATTTGCCCTTTCTGAGAGGGATATCCCTCAGGGTGAAAGGGGCTGAAGGGGGCTGATACCCCCCTTTCTCGAGAAATTTTCTCCACAGTGTATATGGATGGAAGGAAATACACTCATCGCAATAAATACAATGTATTATTATTATTATTATTATTATTATTATTATTATTATTATTATTATTATTTTGATCATGAAAAATGCTACATTCATGATGGTCAGTTAGCACTGGTAGCTTGAAAACCGGCCAAGTGGACTTGTAAAACACTCAAGGGGACTTGTAAGTCGGTCATTGGTACCAGTAAATCAGCCGGTGGGACTTATAAATCAGCCAAGGGGACTTATAAACCAGCCAAGGAGACTTTTAAATCGATTATGGGGATTTGTAAACCAGTTAGGCGGACTTGTTAAACAGTAAAGGGCACTTATAAAATAGCCAAGTGGGCTTGTGAGTCAGTCAAGGGAACTTATAAACCAGCTAAATAAACTTTTAAACCATTCAAGGGGACTTATAAAATCAGCAAAGGAGACTTACAAACCAACCAAGGGGACTTACAAATCAATGAAGGGGACTTGTAAACCAGACTCAACATTGGGTAACTGTTGTAATCGCGTTAGAAAACACTAACTATCTGTATCTGTTTAAAGACTAGCTGCTCCAGCTCAGCGTGACGACGGGTCCCAAGCTGCGTGAGTGACAGCCGTGAGTGCCGTGAGCTCAGAGGTATCCTTGTGAGAGCTGCAACATGATCTGGCTGGACGGTGCAATGGAGGTGATGCCATGCATAATCATCATCTCCTTTGTCATTTTCATGCTCACCCGGCTATTCAGGAGAAAGCCCAAGGTACATGCTGTTTACTTTGTAATCATTTATTGAGTTTGCTAGAGAAGTGGGGTGATTTCCAACTCTTGGTTCAGCTTGTTTGACCGTCTGAAGTACAGTCCCATCCTCTCTCTTGCTGACTCTTCAGTAGTGGATCTGGATGCAATGCTGTTGCAGGTGACTTGTAAGGGAAAAGAGGGATGGTTGAAGGTAACTTTCATTAGTGGATGGGACCCAGTCCCTAGACCCATTATGTGGCCTTACAATCTTTACACTGAAGCCCACAGGATGGGTATAGCGTTCATAATAAAATTATCAAACTAACTCATGAAATCGTAATACCACGATTGCAAACAAATCACAAAACTGATGGTAGCGTGTAAGTGTGCGGCCCCGCCTGCCATGGGTTTGAGTCCCACACGTTCTGTGATTTATTAGACCAGTTAACGTGGTAGGGGTGGTGCAAGGTGGTGTTAGGTGGACTCCCGTAGTGAGGGTTGAAGGTAGTGACCGGTGACCTAGGAGCAGATAGGTGACCTAGGAGCAGGTGGGTGACTTAGAGACAGGTGGGTGACCCAGGAGCAGGTGGGTGACCTAGGAGCTGGTAGATGACGTAGAAACAGATGGGTGACCCAGGAAAAAGCAGATGGTGACCTAGGAGCAGGTGGGTGACCTAGAAACAGGTGGGTGACCCAGGAAAAGCAGGTGGGTGACCTAGAAACAGGTGTGACCCAGGAAAAGCAGGTGGGTAACCCAGGAGCGGGTGCGTGACCTAGGAGCAGGTGGGTGACCTAGAAACAGGTGTGACCCAGGAAAAGCAGGTGGGTGACCCAGAAGTGGGTGGGTAACCTACGAGCAGGTGGGTGATCTAGAAACAGGTGTGACCCAGGAAAAGGTCGGTGACCCAGGAGCAGGTTGGTGACCTAGAAACAGGTGGGCGACCTAGAAACAAGTGGGTGACCTAGGCGCAGGTTGATGACATAGGAGCAGGTGGGTGACCTAGAAACACGTGTGACCCAGGAAAAGCAGGTGGGTAACCCAGGAGCGGGTGCGTGACCTAGGAGCAGGTGGGTGACCTAGAAACAGGTGTGACCCAGGAAAAGCAGGTGGGTGACCCAGAAGTGGGTGGGTAACCTACGAGCAGGTGGGTGATCTAGAAACAGGTGTGACCCAGGAAAAGGTCGGTGACCCAGGAGCAGGTTGGTGACCTAGAAACAGGTGGGCGACCTAGAAACAAGTGGGTGACCTAGGAGCAGGTTGGTGACATAGGAGCAGGTGGGTGACCTAGAAACAGGTGAGTGACATAGGAGCAGGTGGGTGACCTAGCAATAGGTGGGTGACCTAGAAACAGGTGGGTGATCTAGGAGCAGGTGGGAAACTGGAATCAGGTGGGTGACCCAGGAGCAAGTGGGCGACCTAGAAATAGATGGGTGGCCTAGAAATAGGTAGGTGACTTAGAAACAGGTGGGTGACCTAGAAACAGGTGGGTGACCTAGGAGCAGGTGGGTAACTAGAATCAGGTGGGTGAGCTAGGAGCAGGTGGGTGACCTAGAAACAGGTGGGTGATCCTCCTCCCATGCTCTCCAGGAGAACCTGATGGACCAGGTGCCGGGACCTCCGCCGTTTCCCATCATCGAAAATGCCCTGCAGATCCTGACTGACTCCAAAGGTAAGGTAGACTGCTACTACCAGTGTTTTATTCCTGCCAGTCTGTCTGGTCAATTAAATAATATAACGGAAAGTCACACCATTTATTTTACTCTAGTCATCTATGTACAGTTACCCACGAAGAATGAATGAAGAATGTCGAATTCTGTCACTCGAATAAATGTTGGCATCTTTAAATATATATATTTATTCTATCGAATAAATGTTGGCATCGGTAAATATTTCCATGCTGAGTGATGGATCAGCACTGATGCTGATACCTTATAAAATACTTTCTTTTCCAGTCTTTTTTAGCTTCGTGCTTGCCAATAGTTACATCTGGAGCAGGAGAGGACCCATCTACCGCGTTAGATATGGACACGTAGACCGTATTAATATTGTCAAGGCCGATGCAGTCGAGGTAAATAACACTTCACATGAAGATTTACTTACACTTTTATTCATGTTTGAACTTTATCTCACACGAAAACTTTTTTTTTTTACAGCCTTCCTCTATGTTTGCATTTTCCTTGTGAGGAATTAGTCACATCAATTTGGTTGGAACACTTCGTATCAAACCCATAATTCGGAAAGGAAACTTTAGACAAAGTTCGGATTAGTCCTGGACCATTATCAAGTCACCAGTGGCTTGGCAATGGTCCAGGACCGACCGAAACATAGTCTAAATTTTCCTCTCTGATTTGTTAGTTAATTATGAACCTTCCTACTGCTTTACAACCACTCTCTACTATACGCTATTAACATCATTCACCCATAATTATGTTATAACAACTCCACTGTACCTGTACTTAGACTGTATCCTCTCTACATCATTCACCCACACAATGTTAGCCTTCGTTGTCCTAGTGCGACACAAACACATCACATACCAACTACAGTATTCCCCGTCACTCGAGACGGGGAGTCATGTGAGCACATGGTAACTTACCTTCTTCCTCGTGTGGCAGGCAGTACTCAGCAGCAGCACACATCTAGACAAGAGTCCCGACTATGACTTCCTTCATCCCTGGTTAGGCACCGGCCTTCTCACCTCTACTGGTGAGTGAAACTGTGTGTGATCAGAACGTGTTTGGCACTTGCTTTTATAATAATAATAATAATAATAATAATAATAATAATAATTATAATAATAATAATAATAATAATAAAAATAATAATAATCCTCTAGTGAGTTCTCTGTCTTCTCTGTGAGACAATTATCTAGATTAGATATAAAAGCCTAAATTTGCCCACCTTTTTCTTCCTTTAGGTTAGCGTGTTTTCTTCACGAACAATTTTAGATTTTAGATTTTGCCACCGAAGTGGCTAGTTTATTGTGCACCCCATATCCATCCTGTGGACGGTAGCGCGAGAGCATATGGATACACAAAAGGCCTAGGAACTAGGCCCCACACGAACAATAAGCAGCGAAATACTGATTTTTTTTTTTTGGGGGGGGGGGGGGGGCGTCCAAAAATTATACATATGAAATTGTAAATTGTAAATATGGTCTCGATTTTAACTGCCAGTACAGAGAGATCTTCACACTGAACCACAGACGCTCTGAGTTTTGTCCGTATACTAAAACGTCTCAGATTAGTTATATGTGAGAACGCTGAATATTTTCATAATAAAAATAATAATTTAGGTCTGGTTTTAAGACTGTCTTCGTCAAATCCGTTTCCAAGGGATGTACAAATTGGTCAAATTTACCTTCGCAACATATGAAGTGACCATCTTGATTTCTGGAGTGACCACTATGACTCCTGGAGTGGCCATTATGACTCCTGGACTGACCAATATGGCTCCAGGAGTGACCACTGTGACCACTATGGTGCATTTTAAACTCATATGTATTGTACATCTCATGTTCTCATTTTCTTCTTCTTGTGCAGGCACTAAGTGGCACTCCCGCAGGAAGCTGTTGACTCCGGCCTTCCACTTCAAGATCTTGGAAGACTTCTTGGAGGTGTTCAATAACCAGAGCAACAAATTAGTCCACAAACTGCAACATCAGGCGGATGGAAAACCCTTTGATGTCTTCCCATACATTACGCTCTGTACGCTTGATATCATCTGTGGTGCGTATGTCTGAAAGAATCTTGCAGTAAACTGGCAAGTTTCATCGTCATCTTCAGTTACTGTTATTGATAACATTATTTTTAATGTCCTTTAAGAGCCCTGTCCAAATTAAGAAAATACGACAAATTAATTTTCTTACGCGCTTGCGCAATATTAGATACTTCTATTTCCCAAACGACGTTTCGTCTACTCTACACAGTAGGCTTTATCAGTCGAATCGATTGAAGAAGCCTACTGTGTGGGCGAAACGTTTCGGATATGAAATATACCAAACTGTTGCACATGTGTCTTACTCATCTGCTTGTCAGTATTGTATAGCATCATTACAGTGATACTTTCCTTACATTAACTGCAGTCCCACTCCTCTGAGAATCATTCATACAGAACAGTTTTGAACAGTGACGAAATATTGCATATTTCTCAGTTTATATATATATATATATATATATATATATATATATATATATATATATATATATATATATATATATATATATACATATATATATATATATATATATATATATATATATATATATATATACAAAACAACCACTGTGAAAGAGTAGTGAAATTCCAAGCGCTTTCGTGACTACACACATTGTCTAGGAACTATGAAAGTAATACATCAAAGGAAGGCAATTAAAGGGATTAGACCACACCTCACAGTCAACTCCCACAACAAAGAAACACCTGACGTGCGACAATACCGGACTCATAAGAAAAGAGGAACACTGCAGTAGGTCCGCTGGTCCAACTAGACAGGTCTTCACGACATCCCACTAACTAAATATTCTACCCAAGAAATAAGGTTTATTATTTGTCCAATGTATTATTAAATTCTTCCCAAATTTTATTAATTATAAATGAATCTAATTTATATAAACCAAAGGAAATATTCATATTATTTTCAAAACTGCTTTTTATGAAACAAGATTCAATTATATTTCTGTCAACCATGGACTTGCTTGATACAACTTTCTCAACTTTTTAAAAATCAATTGGATGATTAAAATGTCTCACATGAATAAATAGAGCATTGGAATCTTGTCCAGTTCTAATGCTATATTTATGTAATAATGTTGGTAGAATTACCGACAATATGTAAAGTAAAAGGACACAAGTGCAACTAATGTGACATTTTATTGTGGCAACGTTTCGCTCTCCAGGAGCTTTATCAAGCCGATACGAACAGTATCGGCTTGACAAAGCTCCTGGAGAGCGAAACGTTGCCACAATAAAATGTCACATTAGTTGCACTTGTGTCCTTTTACTTTGCTATATTTATGTTGTTTTAATCTAAGTTAGAGACTTTTACCAGTTTGACCGTAATAAACTTTATCGCAAGTTTTCATGGTAAAGGAGAACCAACATATTTTTCGTTGAATAAAGCTGGCTGTCCCTTTTTGGGTTGTAAAAAGTATTTCTAGCAATTTTAAATGATTTATCAATTACATTTCTCGGATATTTCAGATCATTGGCTATTTCATAAATTTTGGATATTTCTTCATCTATGAACTCTGGACTACAAATACGTAAAGCTCTCAAAAACATTGATGAGAAAACAGACAGTTTAACTCTATCTTGATGGGAAGAATAATAGTGTACATAGGAACAGTTGGCAGATAAGACACATAGGGAACATTTAGGCGACGTTAAAGTTGCCTAAATGTTGCCTATGTGTCTTATCTACCAACCTGTCCGTATTTTATACCATTTGATATTCACTCCAGACACTGCAACGCAATGGCATAAATTAGACACATGTGCAACTCTTGGGCATCTTTATTGAGGAAACGTTTGGCGAAACGTTTCCTCAATAAAGATACCCAAGAGTTGCACATGTGTCTAATTTATCAACATGTCGGTTCTCTGAACCATTCATCTACAACGCAATGGCATCTTGGTACAGAAGAGAAAACACCTTGGACAACTTTTTCAAGTGAGAATTGTTTGATCTGAGAGGGACATGACCTCTCAGTGGCTACATTCTCACTACTACTACTCTGCACCTCTCCTTTCGACAGTATTTAAGTCTGATAAATTAGACACAGGTGCAACTCTTGGGTATCGTTATTGAGGAAACGTTTCGCCACACAGTGGCTTCATCAGTCCATACAAAGGAGAAACTTGTATGGACTGATGAAGCCACTGTGTGGCGAAACGTTTCCTCAATAAAGATACCCAAGAGTTGCACCTGTGTCTAATTTATCAACGTGTCGGTTCTCTGAACCATTGATCTACAACAGTATTTAAGTCTAAACACTGTTGCTTGATCTTCAGTTAGTTCCTGTTTTTGGAACAGAACTTCTCCAGGCTGAGGGACTGACAACCTCAAATCTACAACTTCAAGGGTGATGGACTGATTACATCGTCTTCACATTTCTACTGCTCCCGCCTATCTAACATGATCACACACACTTGCTGGAAGTCTAAGCCCCTCGCCCACAAAACTTCTTTAACCCCCTCCCTCCAACATTTTCGAGGACGGCCTCTACCCCGCCTTCATTCCCCTACAGATTTATATGTTCTCCAAATCATTCTACTTTGTTTCTTTCTCTCTAAATGGCCAAACCACCTCAACAGCACCTCTTCAGCCCTCTGACTAATACTTTTAGTAAGTCCACACCTACTCCTAATTTCCACACAACGAATTCTCCGCATAATATTTACACCACACATTGCCGACAGGACATCTCCATTGCCTCCAGCCGCCTCCTCGCTGCAGCATTTACAACCCAAGCTTCACACCCATATAAGAGCGAAGGTGCCACTATACTTTCGTACATTCCCTTCTTTGCCTCCATGGATAACGTTTTTTGTCTCCACAGATACCTCAATGCACCACTCACCTCTTTTCCTTCAACTCTCAAATATCTGAAAACATTCACTTCTTCCATATTCCCTCTCTCCCAAGAGATATCCAATTTTTCTTTATTTAAATCGTGTGATACCCTCATTTCCTTACTCTTATCTATATTCACTTTCAACTTTCTACCTTTACACACCCTCCCAAACTCGTGCACTAACCTTTGTAACTTTTCTTTAGATTCTCCCAAAGCACAGTATCATCAGCAAAAAGTAACTGTGTCAACTCCCATTTTGTATTTGATTCCCCATAATTTAATCCATACCTCTCCCCAACACCCTAGCAGTTACTTCTCTAACAACCTCATCTATAAATATATTAAACAACCATGGTGACATTACACATCCCTTTCTAAGACCTACTTTTACCGGGAAGTAATCTCCCTCTCTCCCACACACCCTAATCTGGGCCTCACTATCCTCATAAAAACTCATTACAACATTTAGTAACTTACTACCTTTTCCATACACTTGCAACTTCTGCCACATTGCTCCCTTCTCCACTCTATCATATGCCTTTTCTAAATCCATAAATGCAATGAAAACTTCCCTACCTTTATCTAAATACTGTTCACATACATGCTTCAATTTAAACACTTGATCTACACATCCCCTACTCACTCTAAAGCCTCCTTGCTCATCCGCAGTCCTGCTCTCTATCTTACCTCTAATTCTTTCAATTATAATCCTACCGTACACTTTACCTGGTATACTAAATAAACTTATTCCCCTGTAATTTTTACAATCTCTTTTGTCCCCTTCCCTTTATATAAAGGAACTATACAAGCTCTCTTCCAATCCCTAGGTACCTTCTCCTCTTTCATACATTTATTAAGCAAAAATACCAACCACTCCAACACTATATCCCCCTCTGCTTTTAACATTTCTGTCTTGATCCCGTCAGTTCCAGCTGCTATAGGTGAGGTATGCTAGCAGTCTCTGTGACTCTCTTCTTAAAAATGTTTATAGTATATTGATTATAAATATTCATTTGTTTGCTGCATGTAACCTGTTCACCACCAGTCAAGAATACTCTGATCCCTAAACAGAGTTTAAAGTAATCTTTCAGTGTATATAGACTAAGAGATATACACCACTCTATATACATAATCTCATCTGCTTTATGTAAGAAACCAACGTTGTTTTCTGCATATGAAAATGGCTTTTAAATTAGTTACAGTTTACAGATGCTTTTTACATGTTCAGTTCCTCTCTTTAATTATCACATTAATATGTACCTTTAATATTATTAAAAATCTGATAGGCTAATAATAGTTGGACAATATTTTAAAAGCAAAGTGAATCGTGTAAATGATTCCCACGTTTGACGCAGCCTCTTGAAGAGGTGTATCTCTTAATCCTGGTGAAGGGCTCTTGTTCCAAGAAGCTGGAGATACCCCCTACCCCTTCATCGGCTCAAACTTAATTTTCTTCAATTCCTTCACATGCTGTATGACTTTTACCACTTTTATAGGTTTAGTGCTTTCCTGTGAATAATAATAACAACAACAACAACAACAACAACAACAACAACAACAACAAAATAATAATAATAATCATAATAAGAGCAGCTGTGACAACTCCCACTTTGTGTGTGATTCTTTATCTTTTAACTCCACGCCTCTTGCCAAGACCCTCGCATTTACTTCTCTTACAACCCCATCTATAAATATATTAAACAACCACGGTGACATCACACATCCTTGTCTAAGGCCTACTTTTACTGGGAAAAAATTTCCCTCTTTCCTACATACTCTAACTTGAGCCTCACTATCCTCGTAAAAACTCTTCACTGCTTTCAGTAACCTACCTCCTACACCATACACTTGCAACATCTGCCACATTGCCCCCCTATCCACCCTGTCATACGCCTTTTCCAAATCCATAAATGCCACAAAGACCTCTTTAGCCTTATCTAAATACTGTTCACTTATATGTTTCACTGTAAACACCTGGTCCACACACCCCCTACCTTTCCTAAAGCCTCCTTGTTCATCTGCTATCCTATTCTCCGTCTTACTCTTAATTCTTTCAATTATAACTCTACCATACACTTTACCAGGTATACATAATAATAATAATAATAATAATAATAATAATAATAATAATAAGAAGAAGAAGAAGAAGAAGAGGTCCTATAAAAAATCCTGGATTGCCGCTTACCTAATCACTTTGTTGAAGTTGTCTCCCAAGAAGTACTCTGTGTACTGATCCCAGCGCCTCTGTCACTTCTTGAAACATTTCTGGAACTCTTCTTTCCTAAGGGCGTTTAGCGTGGCCTGTGAGTCTACTTGAATTCCACCACGTCATTAAAACTCCGTCCCTTGAGTGCCATGATATATATACTATATACACCGAGAGGTGTATTTCTCTTAGGGTATATATGCCGGGATTTTTCTTTAATCCTTATTTTAGACTTTCAAGTAGTCTTGTAGATGGTGAACAGGTTACGTGTAACCTTAATGACCCTAGTGTAGTCGATAGCCTTTATTCCAAATTAACAAACTAGTCAACCTTCTGCGTGTCTATTCTCCAACAGAAACGGCGATGGGACAGAGCATCAACGCTCAAGATAACAATGATTCTGAATACGTCAGAGCTGTCAATAGGTGAGTGAGCATGATGTGGCATGTGGAGCAGCTGCCCAAGGCAGCTCCACGAAAGAGTTGTGGAAAATCGTTGAATCATTAAGTCTGAGCGGTCTCCATCCATATATTACAGAACAGGAATGACGTCTCATCCTGGAAAGGGAGATCTGCAGTACTGGTTTGCCACTTAAATTTACATTATGCACTTAGAGATTTGCAGATCTAGTTGCCATAGTTTTCACTTGTTTCTTCTGGTAAATTCAAGGTTGGTCCTTAGTAGGAGGTTTTATTTTTTAACCTCATCTCGAGCAGGACTAGAGTCAGTGCACGTCTTGGGTTCGTACTAGAAAGTCATGTTTCGCACAGGTAAGGTCCAACGTGCTTAAGAAATTCAGCTTCTTGAGGGTGGGGTTCAACGTCCTAAAGATGTGGTCCAGCAACTTGAAGATGTGGTCCAACATCTTGAAGATGTGGTCCAGCATCTTGAAGATGTGGTCCAACATCTTGAAGATGTGGTCCAGCACCTTGAAGATGTGGTCCAACATCTTGAAGATGTGGTCCAGCCTTGAAGATGTGGTCCAACACCTTCAAGATGTGTTCTTAGCTGTGGCTCAACGAAAGGCTAATCACAGAATGGGTGGGACTTTAACCCATGGCAAGTGAGTCTTAAAACTCACAGGCCAGTGCGTTAACCACTCGACCAGGTGGCTCTAGCTCAAGTCCCTTCAAAGCCGCCCTCACGACTCACCAGTCGTAGTAACACGATTGCAAACAAATCGTGTTACGATTTGGTGAATCAGCAAAAGTCTGTTTATCATGGCAAGCAGGTAACTGAATCCTGTCCAAGGATCGCTTTTTAACAGATTTTTAAAGATGGTTCGTAATGATATGCTGAACAGTCAACTTTCATGAAATTCCTTTATATAATGCGATTTTTTAAAATTTCAATTGGGAAAAGTCACTCAGAATTGACTAGTACGTAAAAAGGGCATACAGAGTACGTGCTATTCAATTTTGAATACATTTTTTCAGTTGCATTGGCCATAAAAAATCGGACTATGTAGAATAGCTTTATAAGAGAGCTTTCTGTATTGAAATGAATATCAGATTTTCTCTCACACATACTAAACTTCGCACATCACCCAGGATGACTACACTGCTTCTGGAGAGGATGGCCCGCCCCTGGGAGCACTCAGAGTTTCTCTTTAACCTGCTGGGGTCTGCCAAAAAGCACAAAGCCTGCCTCAAAACCCTCCACGACTTCTCCAACAGTGCTATCAGAATGAAACGTCATATAAAGGAAAGGGAACGTGAGGAGCCGGATGCTGCTGCTGACGAGGTTATTGGTAAGCGTGAAATTTCGTCAACTGTCAGCTGGAATTGAGTTGGGAATTCCTGTTGGTACTGACTCAAAGTAAATATTAAGATTGAAAAAAAATGATGATTTAACTTTTGTAAACCAGCATTTTCATTTTCCATGATTTTTAATTTGCTAAATATGGATTTTAATGAATTCATTGCAGGTGAGGAGGTTGTAAGCTAGAAATTGTGGATTACTATAGCAATTAATCAATAGCAAAGTGTCGTAATGATTTTATCTAGTAGGGTTGAGAGAGTATTTGTGGTGTATTGTAGGTCAGCAGTGAAACAGCATATCCGATAGGAACCAGATTTGAATTTTCGATGAGGCGAGACGTCCCTGTTAACCTAGCTGTTGGCTGTTGTTGGTAGTATCCTGGGGAAGAGAACCTAAGGACACAAACGGAAATTAGCCACGCTGATTGACTTTCTTGGGTTACCTTGGTTACTACTCTTCCAGGATTGTAATAATCAAAAAGTCTTGTTAATCTTGATTTAATTGATTTTTTTCCCGTGAAGGGAAGAAGAAGCGCCTGGCCCTGCTGGACCTGTTGCTGGAGAGCTCGTCTGAAGGTGTGAAGTTATCTGACGAGGATATCCGCGAGGAGGTGGACACTTTTATGTTCGAAGGTCACGACACCACAACCGCTGCCATCAACTGGGTCCTCTACCTCATCGGCTGCTACCCGGAAATCCAGGTAAAAAAAAATGAAAATTATGGAAAGTTATGAAAAGTCTCTTTAACATCTTATACTCTGACAGGAATGTGGGTGTTTTACATAAGAAGATAAGAAAGAAGGAACACTGCAACAGGCCTGCTGGTCCATAGTAGGCAGGTCCTGCACAAATCCAACCCACTAACAGAACAAATGTTGAAGACTGAAACACTTATGCACCATATGGGAATCTTTTTTTAGGAAACGTTTCGCCACACAGTGGCTTCATCAGTCCAATACAAAGCAGAAAGGTGAAAGGAGAGGATGAGATTGAGGTAATCAGTCCCTCAGCCTGGAGTCGATGTGCTCAGTCCATCAATCTTGTAGAATGTACAGCATAGGACCGTAGACGTGGTTTATATACTGTAGTCAGGTGAGGCGAAGCAGCAGGAGGTGGGGTCATAGTGGTACCATCCACTAGTGAAGCCACTGTGTGGCGAAACGTTTCCTAAAAAAGATTCCCATATGGTGCATAAGTGTCTCAATCTTCAACCTGTCGGTTTTCAAAACCATTCATCACAGAACAAATGTCATCCAAGCAATAAGCTAAGGCGCAAGTCTGACTCAAATCCAACTCCTCTCACTCATGTATTTATCCAACCTAAATTTGAAACTACCCAAGGCTTTAGCTTCGATAAACCTACTAGGAAGACCGTTCCACTCATCAATTACCCTATTACCAAACCAGTACTTTCCTATATCCTTTCGAAATCTAAACTTGTCTAATTTGAATCCATTATTGCGGGTTCTCTCTTGGAGGGATATCCTCAAAACCTTATTTATATCCCCTTTGTTAATACCCATCTTCCACTTATACACTTCAATCATCTATTCCCTCATTCTTCGTCTTACAAATGAATGTAGTTTAAGAGTCTTCAATCGTTCTTCGTAAGGAAGACTTCTAATGCTATGTATTAATTTAGTCATTCTACGCTGGATGTTTTCTAACGAATTTATATCCATTCTGTAACATGGAGACCAGAACTGAGCTGCGTAATTTAGGTGAGGCCTTACTTATGTTGTGTAAAGCTGTAAAATAACCTCTGGACTTGTGTTGCTTACACTTCTTGATATGAAAGTTAAGACACTTGTGCAAAATCTGGTTATCTTTAATTGTAGACGTTTTGCCATCCAGTGGCTTTATCAATACAAATTCTTGGACATAATTAGAAAACAGAAGAACTATATACAAAAGATGAGGTAATCAGTCCCTCAGGCTTGGAGGTGGTGTTTAGAGCACCGTGGTTGTAGAGATTCTGAAGCACAGGTAAGGAGACTGGCGCTTATATAGGCGTCAGTGAATAGGGACGTGTAGCAGACGAGGGCATAGTCACTGATAGGCGGGATTCCCCAGTGGAAGTAGGTCCTACCCAAATTGGTGGGTTAGTTGCAGTAGTCCAAGAATCTGTATTGATAAAGCCACTGGATGGCGAAACGTCTACAATAAAGATTCTAAGTGCATGTAGGAAAAAGCCTATAATTACACCAGAAGATCGTGTTGGCTGGTAGGTTTCCGATAGACTTTAAAACGAAGTTCATGGTCAGCTTTGCAGAGAAGAACATAGAGGAAAGGAAGAGTG
Source organism: Cherax quadricarinatus (assembly GCF_038502225.1). Taxonomy (NCBI): domain Eukaryota; kingdom Metazoa; phylum Arthropoda; class Malacostraca; order Decapoda; family Parastacidae; genus Cherax; species Cherax quadricarinatus. The sequence goes on along the minus strand of NW_027195347.1, from coordinate 60,540 downwards.
TTGTCGACTTCTTTTTCTAGTGTGAACTGGATGGAGGGCTCGACCTGGTTGAGCTTGTGTTGGAGAGCGTGAACGTTGAAGCGTCTGGGAGTTATGACGAGAATGTCGTCAACATAACGGAGCCAGGTGACAGAAGAGGGAATAATAGTGGAGAAACGCTCGGCTTACAGATGTTCCATGTATAGGTTCGCCAGGACGGCACTAAGTGGCGAACCCATGGGTAGTTCGAAAGCCTGCTGAAAGAAGTGATTTTCGAAAGAGAAACACGTAAAGCCAACACATAGTTCCTATCACACAAGCCATCAATCTCTTACGCAGGAAAATTGACGATTCCCTTGATCTTACTATTCCAGCCAGCGATTTCATCGATCTTGTTGAACTATGTGTTGGCTTTACGTGTTCTCTAAGCCCAGTTTAATCGGCTAAGCGAAAATCTTGGACCATTACTGAATTATCCCTAGTGTCATACTTCCATTCTATGCTAAAGGTAATTGATTTGTGGTCGCTTGTGCCTAGTTCCTCTTTAATTTCTAAATTATTAACAAGAGTTTCCTTGTTTGCCAGAACCAAGTCAAGCAGGTTATTTCCCCTTGTAGGTTCTGTCACAAACTGCTTCAAAAAACAATCCTGAACTACTTCTAAGAAGTCGTTTGATTTTAAATTCCCAGTCAAGAAATTCCAATCTGACTAAAGTTAAAGTCCCCTAGAATTACTATTATCATGCCTTGTGGCCTTATCAATTTCCTCCCATAGTAGTCTCCCTTAGTCCCTATCTAAGTTTGGGGGATGGCATGTCACTCCTAGAATCAATTTTTCATGCCCCTCTGAAAATTCTATCCAGACAGACTCTGTATGAGTTACTTCAGACTTAATGCCCGTTTTTATGCAACATTTCAAGTGATCTCGGACATACAGTGCCACCCCAGCCCCCTCCCCGATACTTCTATCTACTTGGAACAGTTTAAAACCCTGAATGTGACATTCCACAGGCATGTCCCGACTTTTCAAATTAAACCACGTCTCAGTTATGGTAAATACATCAATGTTACCTGCACTAGCACTACGACTATTTGTGTAATATATATTTAAGGACCCTCCTTTCTCTTTACCCTTCCTGCTCCTTTCTGTTATTCCACTATACCTATTACTGTCCTTGTTATTGTTAAGATTTATGATTTCAAAGCCTAAATCCATATTTTGATGCTCATTATTATCCATTTCTAAACCCATACCTCTAAGTAGTCCTAGTTTAAAGTCCAAACAACACCCTCAACTGAGCTAGCAAGAAAACCCACACCTGCTCTGGATAAGTGAACCCCATCCCTGGCATACAAGTCATTTCGGCCATAGAAGTGGTCCTGGTTGTCCTTGAATGGTACTGCATTATCCTTACAGTGTTTGTCCAGCTAACAATTAATACCAATTGCTCTGGACAACCATTCATTTCCAACACCCCTTCTTGGCAAAATGCCATATAACAGGGCGCCCCCCTCCTTGTTCCTAATTATGTCTATTGCTGTCCTGAACCTTCTAAATAAATCCTCACTTCTAAGCTTGCCTACATCATTGCCTCCAGTACTGAGGCAGATAATGGGATTGATCCCATTACCATTCATGATGTCAAGCCGGCTAACAGTATCCTACATCCCAGCCCCAGGAAAGGAAACCCTCTGTCTCCTACACCTATCCTTCAAGCAGAAGGCCCTCTCCATGTACTTATCCATGTACCTAATCCATGTACCTAACCTGGCTATCCCCAACAACAACAATGTTTTTACCTTGGTGTCGCTCGTCATGACGTTCCCAGTAATCAACTCACATTCATTGGGTAGCACGGAGAATGGGTTCGATGTTTCCACAACAATTTCCTGGATCTTCGTTGATTTTACCTCTCCATCCGTCCTCTTGATCCTTAACTTTGTCCCATGCTTTCCAGCCACTGTCCAGGTTCCTTTCTTGGCTTGAAGATTCTCAACAGGAGGATTACTACGAATCTTCTTGTTTTCCTCAGTCAGTCGCTGTATCTCAAGCTTAGCCACCCTCAGTTCTTCCTTTAGTTGCTGGTAGAGTTGCTCAGGAGTGGACATCTTGTTCAGTTTCACAGAGAGCATGCAAGACACGTCTTCACTGAGCACGCAAGACACGTCTTCACGTCTTTCTTTCTGTTTCATGAGCATGAAGGGTGGGAGATAATCTTACAGAATTCTGTTCATTATAAAGTTATTTATACCATCCCATGTGTTTCTTAATCGCTTTGTTCCTGTAATTTTTAATTACATAGTTTAGGAGTGGGGAGCTGAGGCTGCGCCTCAGGAGCGACTATCAGGGAGTGCTGGGGACCGATCTTCTGAGATTACCGGCTAGGCCATTACTGAATAACATTATCCAAAGCTCCTTAGTTTATTTTCTGCTCAGCTTGTCCTATCCAATATATTGGTGAAACAGGTTGCTACCTTTCTGACAGATTCAGACAACATGAGTTGATTTTTTCCAAAACCATTTCCACCAAATTGAACTTTAACAACAGGAGCATCAGCTGAGATGAAATAAATCATGTTAATGAAATATGCTCGGAAGATATCTTAAATAACATGGATCAAAGCCAGTGTCCTAAAAAGATTAACTGTTTGACAGCTGAATATGCTCAAGATGTAAACTGGAGAGGGACACTTCCTCTACAGGCAAAGGTGAAGAATCACTAAGCTTCTCAAGGGGGCTAGACTATCTGAAATGAGGAAGGAAGCACTAACTAGGGAAGTAGGGAGGTAGAAAAATAATAAACGTAAGTTAAATGATTCATAAAGGACTCAGGAGAGACAGGAGCTAAAGGCAATTAACAAGATTGAGAGAAATTCAAAATATTTCTTTTCGTATGCTAAAAAGAAGGCAAAAAACCACATCCAGTAAGGGGTCCTTGATAAGACAAGATGGGACTTACACGGACGACAACAAAGAAATGATATACTGAAGTCTCAGTATGACTGTGTTCAGTGATCTATTAATTAGACTAAATAACGACAATCGAAATGAATTTTTCATGAATGAGTCTCATAACCATAATTCAACTGGACTATGAAAAAAAATTGACAATATGCCTATTGACTCTGACCCAGGCCCAGACTCGTGGAACTCCGTGTTTATCAAGAACTGCAAGAAACTCCTTTTGCGTGCCTTAATTATGCTATGGAAAGGGAACCTAGACACGGGTGTCATCTCAAAGTCGATAAAAATAAAGGATAAAGTTCCACTCCGTAGAAGTGGCAGTAAAGCAAATACCAAATAATTATAGACCGATAAATGTAACGATCAAACAGAATGTCGAAGGCATCTTCAAACGCGGCAACCACCAGTAGCTACATCGTATAGATTGAGGCAAGAATTAATTAACATGATTAGTCATCATAAGATAAGATAAGATAAGATTTCGTTCGGATTTTTAACCCCGGAGGGTTAGCCACCCAGGATAACCCAAGAAAGTCAGTGCGTCATCGAGGACTGTCTAACTTATTTCCATTGGGGTCCTTAATCTTGTCCCCCAGGATGCGACCCACACCAGTCGACTAACACCCAGGTACCTATTTGCTGCTAGGTGAACAGGACAACAGGTGTAAGGAAACGTGTCGGAATGTTTCCACCCGCCGGGAATCGAACCCGGGCCCTCCGTGTGTGAAGCGGGAGCTTTAGCCACCAGGCCACCGGGCCACATAAACGTGACTTATGGAAATTGCTAGTTCTAAAAGCTAATCAGTATAAACGAGAGCCTGCAAAATTTTGGAGTAAGATTCGGCAACTTTTAGGTGCAAAACACAAGGCTCCTACCTACCTAATTCATACCTTCACTGATGAGGATGATGAAGAGGTTGAGATTAAACTGGATGATCCACAGGACCAGGCTAATTTGATGGGTGATGTTCGGGAGAAAATTCTCTCCCACAATAAAAGTCGTCGATTTAATAATAATCACTATCAGTTGGTCAATGAATGGAGAGATGAGAACTTGGATGATCTACAACCACTACCTTCCATCGATACTTCAACTCTTGAAGAGACCCACCCGCTTACTAGACCTATCACACTACTTGAGATGAGTCAAGTTATTGGAAGAATGCGAAATAGAGCCCCTGGTCTCTCTGGAATAACAATGAAACAAATAAAGTTCCTCCTACCCAGAAATTGTAAACAGTCTTTGGTTAATATCTTTAATGCCATCTTGACCTCCGGACATTTCCCAGTGGTTTTTAAGACTGCTAGGATGATCTTTCTTGCTAAACCCAATAAAAACATCCATCAACCAGAAAACTATAGACCTATATCCTTACTTGAAGTCACTGGGAAAGTTCTTGAAAAGATCATTTCCAACAGACTGAATTACTATATGGAGTTTAATCACCTTTTTACTGAAAAATAGTTTGGCTTTAGGACACATAGAGGTACCCATCATGCAATAAATATTATTTTTGATACTGTAGCGAGTCTGAAACATCAGGGCAATCTTGCCCTAATTGCCACCAGAGATGTTCATATAGCTTTTGATAGCTTATGGCATGATGGTCTTCTATACAAACTTATTGACCTACCTGACCATAACTGGACCTTTCTCAGATTTATATATAACTTCTTAACTCTGCAGTCAAGACACCCTCAGCAATCATGCTGAGACAAGCATGGCACTGGCAGAGATAGGCACATGTGCAGTGTATTTCACAGATGGTTCTGTCGACCCTGACAGGAAGAGAGCAGCAGCTGGACTGTACCACAATGGTCACACACAAGGCTGGCGACTCCCTGACCACTGCACGATCCTTCAAGCTGAGCTGGTGGCGATTCAGCAGGCATTGTCACATGCCCTACGACATCGACTCCGACCTGTCATATATGTTGATTCCACCTCTGCAATCAATGCCCTCTCCCATCCTCAACCACAGGATAATGTTCACCTCATCACATCGATCCTGAGCATAATGACAGCCTTAGAAGTTCAGGGTAATAGATCGACATTGAACTGGATCCTCAGCCATGCTGGCATCCGGGGAAATGAGGCGGCAGATGATGCAGCCAAGGCAGCAACAGACTATCCACATGTTGGGATTACTGTCCCAATCAGCCTACGACAGACCAAACTGGTGGCTGCCAGAGCCACGAAACTTATGGGGGAGGTCTTAGGTGATACCCCATCTCAACAGTGGTACCGAGCAGCGACTCAGGGAGAACCCCCTCCATATGAGAGAAGCTGGTCCAAAGCACAGTGTACCGCCATCCATCGGCTTCGTTTGGGCTTTCCCACAGCCAAGATGATGGTAGACAAGGCTGAGGAGGAGATGTGCCAGTACTGTCAGCACGTTGTCCAGCGGCCCCTAACACACTAACTTTAAGAGTGCGAAGCTACTGAGACACTCCGCAGGCAACTAGGGGTGATATTCCCTCCCGAAGAGGACCCAGAGATGACTGCGGTCACACTAGTGTACCATGGGGTCAACAAACCAGACAAGCTGTTACCTGTGATAATGACATATTCTCCTCCTCGCTAGTGTCCATAGGTACATATGGTGTCACTTATGAGATGCACCAGTTGAACTGACCAGAGGGGCGCTTGAGCGGCATGCGTCGCATCATTGTGGAAACCTTTCTCCATCGGGAGCCAGAGACGGGTCATCGCAAGATTGGGACCCGTGCCAGGACTATGGTCTTGGCGAACATTATACATACAAGAAAAATCATTCCTACCGTTCATTGCAAGTCAACAGAGCCTTTTATACCGACAGCTGGTGTCCCACAAGATTCTTGTCTTAGTCTAATTCTATTCAACATTTATGTGAATGATCTTCCTCAACCAGAGTTTAATGATACAATTATCACGCAATTTGCAGATGATGTTATGCATGTCGTCTCGTCAACTCCTGTAACAGGAAAATACAAATATGAAAGAGTCATAGAAAAAATGAATATTGAACTTCGTTTAACATCCAAGTGGGAAAAGAAATGGAGAATTACGACTAACCCTGACAAAGTCCTGGTTAGCACGATAGGATGTTTTGCATCAACCATCGAAGATAAGGGGGGTATCTCCATCAGAGGTACACCTGTAGCCATTAGAAATTCTAACAAGATCTTGGAATATGAAATAGACAGGCTGCTCCACTCAACATCTCACGTCAATAAAAAGATCAACATAGCCAAAGCCGGTCTTAGCAGTCTCTTTAGATTTAATCAAGCCCCTTCATATGTCAAAAAACATCTGTATAAAATGATGATAAGACCAACACGCGAATACCCATGTGTCCCAATGTCGTTAACAACAAAGACCAACATGCTAAGTTGCAACGGGTCCAGAATAGAGCTCTCCGCTTTATTACTGGTACCAGGAGGAGAGACAGAGTCAAAATGGCAGATTTACACGTACAACAGGATATTACTGCCTTAAATATACGCCTTGATACGCTGAAGAAGAGACAACTCTATGCAATGCAAGAACTCTACATACCAGATAGAGAACATCCTCTCCAAGTTGAAAATACCACTAACTACATCATTAATACTCCTCCTCACAGGACCTAAAGAATGACTCTCCCACAGAGGCTGCGTCGCTTCATCCATAAAGACGATTACCATCGACCAATGATCTTGAGCAACCTCCCTGCAGATGAAGATGATTGGGTAACACCAGAACCCTTCTATGTCTACTAAGAAAATTATCGCCCCTAATTAGGGAGGCATTAGCTGCCTGACTGCGGTGGAGTGCGGTTGTGCACGGCACCCCTCTGCTGTTTGTCAGGAGAGCTCTCATAGCAACAATATGGCGCTGAGTATCCGACGTAGGGTGAACACTGTCGGCGTTGAGCTGCTTCGTGGGGCGATTTCCCCCTCTACGGCGCAGGTGTTACTTCCGACAATCATCAGGGAAACGTACGGAGTGCAGGATGATGAGGTTTATGGTGTGGCCCTGAATGGGGCCTATCGTCTTTTCGTCAAGTTAAATTCGACGGCTGTGTACGAGTCGTTAGTCACGAAATTTGAGCATGTGAGTATTGATGTAACTCCAGCTGTCAAAGTGCGACTCATAGACGTCTCTCGCCACTATACGTGGGTGAAGTTGCGAAATGTCCCCTTCGAGGCTGATGAGGAGGACTTACGGAAGGTGTTTGCAGCTTATGGTACCGTGCATCTGGCAACCCAAGGCAAGTGGGTGGCAGGTGCGTACATGGGACGTCTGGAGGGTACATTCTCCCTCAAAATGACACTGAGGCACCCGATCCCGTCATACGTCGTGATGCCGGAGTTTAGGACCCAAATTCTAGTGGCGTATGCTGGGCAGCGACGGACATGCAGGTTGTGTGGGGAGTATGATCATATGGCGACGACGTGTGGGAGGCAGTGGAGGGCGCCGGCGCAAACAGGTGGAGCACCAGTTACAGGTGTGGATGTCGTTGAGGAGAATTCCAAAGGAAACCGAGGAGATGGCCGTCTGTGGAGTGAAATTGTAGAAGAGTCTCTTGTGGTGCATGATGGGCGAGGCACGAGCTGTGTGGAGCCAAAAATGGCCACTTTGCTGGTGACGGGGGAGGAAGTGCTAATTCAGCAGGAGGTGCAAGAGCTGGAGGAGGAGCTCGACGAGGTATTGAAAACTTTACCTTCTTCGGGTGAGGATAATGGCTTGGTCCGTGAAATGGTGCCTGAGTTGAAAGGAGAGTGTGGCGGGACAGGCACGAGAAGGAAGGAGGACAACTGCAGGCACAGAGAGGAGTCACCGAGCTCTGTGCGACAGGTCACAGTAGAGGTTGATGTTCACTGTGAGGAATCTTCGGAAGACAGTATGGCGGTAGAGGGTGTCACGAGGAAGAGGGCGGCTGCATCAGACTCAGATGATGTCCTGACGCCCGCGCAGAGGTCTGGGAGGAAGGATGTATATTCTCATGACAGCCAGGATAAGAGGCATAGAAAAGGGGGGGGGGTGGATGGTGACAAACCACATGTTGACCCTGGGGCAAGAGGCCCTGGGAAGGTTGAGAGGAGAAAGGGTTGGAAGCTTTAGAAAGGCCTTAAGTGCATGACTGTGAATGTGAATGGACTGTGTACTGGTGTGAAGAGGGAATGCTTTCGTATGCTCTTACGTCGATACAGAGTGGACGTAGTCTTTCTACAGGAGCATAATTTCAGGGAGGGTAGAGTGCTCGAGGTGGAAGGGTATAAGGTGTTGACTCTGCCATCGGCACGTTTGAAAGGTGGTGTGGGTTTATTGATAAAGGAGGCGAGCCCGTTTGTGTTGCAAAGACGTGAAGGGGGTGGGGGGGAGGGTGTTGCGTGTGGATGGGTGGTGGATGGGGCAGAGGGTAACCTTTGTAAGTGTGCATGCACCAGCTGAAAATGATATGAAAGTAAAGAGGGATTTTGTGTGTGATGATCTAGTTTTTGCTTTCCGTGGTTTACCTGAAGTGGCCATCGTAGGTGGGGACTGGAATTGTGTGATCAGGAGAGCGGATGTGGAACCACGAGGGGCGGGGCATATGTTGACAGCATTACGCAATCTTTTGGTGGACGTTCAGTTGAGGGATGTGGTAGGTGGGGGAGCGTGGGAGGTGGAGCATACTTTCGTGAGGCGAGGTTACGCAGCTAGGTTAGACAGGTTGTATATATCTCATAAGGTATTGTCAAAGTCTGTCCGTACTATTGAACTAGCTTTTTCAGATCATAGGGCGGTTGTCGCAGAAGTAGAGTGGGATTCTCTAGCTAGTATCTCTAGGGGATATTGGAAATTAAATACGAGTCTGTTGGAAGATGAGGAGGGGTTGGGGGGTTTTACGGAGCTGTGGGAGAGATTAACTGAGGAGGTACAAGGTGTGGAGGACGTGGTGACGTGGTGGGATGGTGTGGCTAAGGACCGGATTCAGCATTATTATGTGAGGGAGGGGAAAAGGATTAATTCTTTAAAATTTGGGTTGATTAATTATTTGGAGGACAGGTTACGGGGTTGTTATGTAAAAGGGACAGTAGAGGGTGTCTATCCGATGGACAACATTATGATACTTAAAGAGCGGTTGCAGGAAATTCAGGACGAGCGGTTCCAAGCGGTGAGAGTAATGGCGGGGGTGGAGGAGGTGTTATGGGGAGATAGGCCGTCCTCGTGTGTGTTGCGCAGACAAAAACAACATCAGCAGGCAACAGCTATTCCATGTTTGGAGGTTCTTGAGTCGGTGGGAGGGTATAGGGCGGGTCAGGTTATCCACACTACGGATGGGATGGGGTTGTTTGCGGATAAGTGGTACGAAAAGTATTGGCGGGAGGAAGGGGTAGGATTAGGGGATTTAGAGAGGGTGTGTGGAAGTGTGCCATGTAGGTTAGGACACAGTGATAGGGAAGCTTTGGGGGGGGACATAACTGAGGGGGAAATATGGAGAGCTTTGAGTGCCATGCGAAAGGGCAAAGCACCGGGAATCGATGGACTGCCGGCGGAGTTTTATCAACAGCATTGGGAGTTAATAAAAGGTTTTTTGGTGAGGTTACTAAACTTGATGAAGGTAAGGGGAAGGTTGGGTGAAAGACAGGCAACAGCTGTAGTTGTTTTGGTACCGAAGGGTAAGGAACAGCGTTCGCTCAGGGACTATAGAACAATATCGTTGTTATGCGCGGATTATAAGTTATTTGCGAAAATTTTAGGAAATAGGCTCAAGTGTGTTGTAGGGAGGGTTGTATCGGAAACCCAGTTTGGGTTGCCAGGTAGGTCTATGGGGGTGGGACATGGTCTTTTAAGGGATTTCGTGGAAGAAAAAGGGGGGGAAGGGGGGGGGTTTGGTTGCACTAGACTGGCAAGGAGCTTATGATAGGGTGGAGCGAGAGGCGTTGAGAGCTATCCTTAGGAAACAGGGCTATGGGGAAGAAATAGTGGGATGGGTAGAGGCGTTATATAGAGGGGCAATGGTGAGAGTACAGATTAATGGAAGATTAGGGAGGAGGATTGTAATGGGCAGAGGTCTTAGACAGGGGTGTCCTATGTCACAGCTTTTATTTGCGTGCATACAGGACCCCTTTTATAGAATGGTGGAGCGCCATATGGGCGTTAGTGGAGGGGTTGGGGGGGGTACTGAGGGCGTTTGGCCTGTTCTCATAGGGTATGTAGATGATACCACTGTATTGGTTAGAGAGGGGATGTCCATAAACGCCTTAGATGGAGTGGTCGACACGTTTGCATGTGCAACTGGTATGAGGGTAAATTCGGAGAAGTCCATGGTTATGGGATTAGGAACTTGGGGGGAGAGGGTCGAGTGGGGTAGTGCAGTCGTAAAGAAGCGGGTGATGTCATTAAAAATTTGTGGTCTAATCTATGCAGATGATCTTCAGGTTGCACGTGTTAATAATTCGGTCAGGTTGGTAGAAAGGATACTGGGTCGATTGGGAGCATTGCCGCCTTATCATTTGACCCTTGTGCAGCGTGCCATTGTAATTAACGTTTTATTGTATAGCAAGGTTTGGCATGTGGCTGCCGTGTTCCCTTTAACGGGGAAGGCAATTGCAACTATACTTAAAGGGGTTTTTAAATTTTTGTGGGGTTCAGGTTGTGATTGGCTTAGAAGGGATGTAGTAATGTTACCTGTGCGTCAGGGGGAGTTGGGTTTAATGAACTTAAAGAGGAGGGTCAAATGTATCTTCATTAAAAGGGAGGTGATGAGGGAGGGTGTGAGTGGGGGGGGGTTGGTTAAGGTACACAATAAATTGAAACGCATGTTTTCTGGGACGGAGTTGAGGGAGTGTGAAACTATTTTGAGGGCAGTGGTGATGGTTAGGGATCTGGGTAAGGTAAAAGTAAGTAGGCTGTGTAGGATGTCTGCGGAAAGGGTTGTGGCTCCGGTGGAGGGGATTTTCCCCATGTATGACTGGGGATGTATATGGAGAAGGTTTGGTAGGTTAAGGTTACAACCCCGTGGACGTGAGGTGATGTATCGGTTTTTGCATGGGATTTTACCATCGGGAGTGGTCTTACGAGCTAGACGGGTGGTTGAGGGGGGGGGGGGGTATGTGGAATATGTAGCGGGGAGGATTCTGCATTCCATGTAGTGTATTTTTGTGAGGGGTTGGGGAGCGTCAGGGGTTGGTTGAGTAGGGTGTTGCATAAGATAAGTGGTCAATACTTCTCTGTTCTGCGGGCATTGAGTCTTGATGTGGGGGGTATGGATGAAAGTATTATTAGGGCTGTGGGGTACATTATGGTAGATTATGTTTACATTATGTGGGGAATGAGGGGGAAAGGGGTAAGTGAGGTGAAGAGGAGGGTATTGGCTGTTACGTTTTATAAAACGTTGTGCCGTAATAGAGAACTTTATGGGAGGAGGTGGGAGCGGGATTTCTCTGAGGGATATAGAGACCTTACATTAGAGGTTTTATTAAAATTGTAAATTTGGTGGGTGGGGCAGGGTAGGGATGGTATAATGTGTTATGTTGAGGGGCTGTCAGGGGTGGAAACGGGGTCGCCTCCTGGTATGTAGCGGGTGAATGTGTATGAACTTGGGCGTATGATGTGTATTCATGGTTTGTGACGAGTATACTCAATATATGTGTTTGATTTTGCAGTGGGACATTGTTCTATGTATGTTATTCATATGCATGTTTTAGATGCTTGTAGAGGTGTCAGTGTGTTGGATCCTTGTTTATTAATATATTCTGTGTTTGATGAACATATTGTTTTTACCTTATTCTCAATACATTACGTTAATTGTATTTAACGTATAAGGTGTCCTACTTTATAATTTACAAAGTGACAATATATGCATATTATGGTGTGTTTTGTTAATCATATAACAATGCAATTGGAACTAGTCGTTTCTTGGTTATCATAGGTGTTGGGGTTTTCATGTATGGGTGAGGAGGGATATTTGTGTTATCTCAAGTTCATGTTTGTGTGGTTGTTAATGATTTATTCTGTGTAAGAACTGTTTTTGTCTTTATCTATCTCTTGTATTGTATTGTTCTAAATAAAATATAAAAAAAAAAAAAAAAATTAGGGAGACATCTTGTATAACACTTCTACTTTTACATCTACTGTTATAAATATGCTACATTTACTATGGCGGGACACCACCTTGAAAGAAGCTAACGTGTCAAGTAATTCTTTACGAACTGTCCAGATTACCGCCTTGTCTTGTCGTTTAAATATTCGTTATGCAGTCGCAAAAAAAAAAAAAAAAAAAAAAAAAAAGAGGCAATTGCAACTTGTATATTTACTACCAATTCAGAGTCATGTACCTATATATCTGTTATATCTATGTGACTCTGATGGGTTAGTATTATACCCCTATTATTTCACATACACTTTTTAAATTGCACCAAAGTGGTTGTGTCACTTACCTTTTATATCCTACCTCACTCCCCCCTCCCACCCTTTTCCAATATTTCTATCCTTACCCATCCTTCTTCCTTACCCATCTTACCAAAGACTCTGGTTATAAGAATCGAAAAAAGCTGTAACGTCCCATATTATAAAAATGTTTAATTTAATTCTAAGAAGATCGCGAACCACTTGGTTTCCCAACAATTGCATAAATCAGTGCATCATGGGCTTATAGCAGGTCGCTGCTGCGTCTCCTGCCAGATGTAGTCTACTCAGACCTGCGAAAGCCTTCGACAAGTGTGATCACGGTGTAATGGCGCACAAAATGAGTGATTAAGGAAGAATTTGAAAAGTGGGCAAATGTATCTAACTTTCTAGTCACTAGAACACAAAGAGTAATGGTAAACAAGAGTTAAGTTCGAGGCTGCCACAGTGAAAAGTTTTGTTCTTCAAGGAACAGTAATCTCTCCCATCATTTCCCTCATCCTCGTATCTGACGTAGATAAAGATATAAACCATAGCACTGTCTTCCTTTTCAGATGATACTAGAATTTGCATGACAATATTTTTCATTGAGGACACTGCGAATCTCCAAGAAGATACAAACCAAATTTTCCAATGGCCATCGGAAAAGAATATAATGTTCAGTGAGGACAAAGTTCAGTTACTCCGTTATGGAAAACCTGAGGAATTAAAAGCTAGAATGCAGTATACAAAGAATTAAAACCATACAATGGAGCGAAAAAGTAATGTAAAGGACTTGGGAGCGATAGTGTCAGAGGATCTCACTTTCCAAGATCACAATAGTGTCATTATCACATCTGCGAGGAAAATAATAGGATGGATAATGAGAACTTTCAGAATAAGGGATGTCAAGGCAATGATGATCCTCTTTAAACCTGGAAGATTGTTGTACACTAATAGCCCCATTCAAGACTGGCGAGACTGCAGATCTAGAAGCTCAGAGAACCTTCACTGCACATATATGTTCAGTCAAGCACCATAATTACTGGGAACGTTTGAAATCCCTTGACCTGTACTCCCCGGAATGCATGCGAAAACAATACAACAAAATCTACAGCTGGAAAATCCTAGAGGAGCTGGTCCGAAATCTGCGCACAAAGATCACTCCCTATGAAATCAAAAGATTCGGCAGATAGTTCAACATACACCGAATGTAAGCCAAGGGTGCCGTCAGTACACTAAGACTAAACACAGTAAGTGTCAGGGACCCAAGGCTGTTCAGCAGGCTCCTATCATACATAAGGGGATTATCAATAGACCCCTGGTTGTCTTCAAGAGGGAGTTGGACAGATAAAGTCAGTGTTCGATCAGCTCGGCTGTGGTTCGTACATTGGATTGCGTGAAGCCAGCAGTAACAACGTGGTTGATCAAGCCCTAATCCACCTGGAGGCCTGGGCCGCAGGACGTTGACCCTCGGAACACGCTCCAGGTAGGTAGATCCAGTCTTTACAGATGCCATCTTTTAGAATTGGCCATTATACGCAACATTCCTAACTGTAATCTTGTAATAAAGTTGGTAGAATTACCGACAATATGTAAAGTAAAAGGACATGTCACATTAGTTGCACTTGTGTCCTTTTACTTTACAACTCTAATCTTGTTACCAGTTCCGTTTTTGTTGATGCTTGTTTCATAATCTTGTATAACCTTAGTTCTCTCATAACCTTTTTACCTGAACTTATTTTCTAGCATACTTTTTTTTTATTTCACTCGAACGACTTGCTAATAGCCTAGAACAGACCCAAACGTTATTTTAAGATTTATCTCCAATCTGTGGGTTATGACTTATGAACTGATCTTACACTAGATACAGGAGCATGAAGGCTTGAGCTGTTTTGCCTAAATCACATTTTACAGATCTGTAAGTTTTTAAGGCCTGTGTTGTAGTTTCACCACAACATAGGCCTTATGCCCAGCATTCCTTACACAATTCTCGTTTTGTTCTCTTTACCACCAGAGCCGTGTGTTGCTTGAACATGCACTGATGATTGCTTCCTAATAAGACTGGAGTCACTATATGTATTGACAGGTTCGAGTCCAGGAGGAGCTGGACGGCATCTTCGGCGGAACTGATCGCCCAGCCACCATGGCAGACCTCAGACAGATGAAATACCTTGAAAACTGCATCAAAGAAGCGCTCAGACTCTACCCTTCTGTTCCTTTCCTTTCAAGACAGCTTAAGGAGGAAACTGTCATTGGTATGAATCAGCAATACGGCAGATATCTTTCTCTGCTGGTTCAGAGACTAAAAGTTTATAATAGAACATTTGCTTATTCTGATTAAGTTTCACTAACAAATCTTACAAACAAGATGTCTTCCTGTTAGGCAAAGAATGCGAAAGCATGCATATATTCTTCACGATATTAGTAAATTTAATAATGCACGGATTTAGCGCGCTTCCATTAACACTAATACTGTAATAGAAGTAATTCCTGGCGTAAACAGTTCTAACTACATGTGCTATTATTATCGCGAGAAATTGCTAAGTCCATAGGGGTGACATGATATGCGGGGCAGCCCATTCTACCACCAAGAGTGACACACGTTCACTGTTCAGCATTTCTCGTTTTCTTCACTGCCAGACTATACTATACAATCAGACACCAACTTTCGCCTCATCTCTATGGTTTCATGAAAGGAAAAAGTATGCAGAATTGTATTTCCACCTTTCTCATTGCACACACACTCCTGCCAGTTTTACCACATTTTTTGATAAAAAATCTGCGTTTGATATCGCAAACAAAACTGGAATAATATGATAATAGGATATCTGTTAAACAGAATATCCTCTGTTCTCTACCAAGACACCGCAGGGAGTTCTCAGTCCCATGCAGTTTAATTACTTAATTAATGCTCTCCTAAATTATCTACTTATCTCACTTAAACATATAGCTATAAGCTTTGATGATGACATAATGATCCATACAACAGTTCATGAGATGAATATTTTTAACGAATGTCGAGTAATTTGTAATCGACTAGGCTTTGTCTTATCTTTATGTAAAACAAAGATATTAACAAGCAAACGACATCCCTCACCTATCTGTTTGCAGGGCGAAAAAATCAGTTACATTAAATCTTAAAGATTTATTGGTGTAGACGGATCCTTCAATAAATCCATCTTACCACAACCAAATAAGAAATGCAAAGATAAGCTACATGTTCTCATAGCTGTTGTTGGCTACAACCCCAACTATGGTGCTAAAGTTAGAATAGCGAGAATGATGTACATAGCACATATTAGATCCTCAGATGATTATGGTGTGCCCATGTTGATATTAGACAGGGAAAATTCTGTCCAGCCCGAGGAGTTAATGCAAAATGAAACCCTCAGAATTATTTTTGGGTTGTAAAAACATGCAATTATATAAAGTTTTATAACTTGCACGAAGTGTATTACTGTAGACAACAAGAGCATTTCACCCCTTCATGGCAGTCGTTCAAGAAGAAATTTCTAGCTTAACTGTTAATAATAATTTATCACAATTTATATACGCTGATGGATTTAAGCAGGAGTCTACCGGCAGGGCTGCATCTGCTGCTCTTGTTGTCACCTCCCTGCTTAAGATCAATTGGAACTAGTATATTGAGTTAGGCATAAGAATTAACAACTGGGCGTCTACACTGTAAACTGAATTGTTTGCCATTCTGTTGGCACTAATGTTAAGTTATGACACTGACCTTGACTATGATTCTTACAGATCATGTCATCATAGGAGGTTTTTAATTCACGTAATGACTAACGTCACGCTCATTGGAGAAGCCAGGCATACATACTCAAAACATGAACATAAATATATATAAGCTAAGCTAAGCACACCACTGAAGATTGGGAGGATTAGGGACAGTCGCGCGCGGTTGTGCTCCGTCAAAAACTGCGTGTCTTGATAGTAGCAGAGGGAACAGAATGCGGGAAATAAGTGTGTGCAACCATAAAGTGCATATACTCCTTTGAACAAACAATAAAGGAATATCAGTGAACACTAAATAGGAAAATATGGATTATAGTGTCACATGGAGAGTGCCGGTGGAGGAACGGTTACTGTGGGAAATAGACCTGACCAGCACTAGTGAATTATTGCCGGATGTCGACACAAGTGGAAATAAACAAATATTGATCTATCTGTAAGTAATATAGTGAGTGACAAGGATATATATGTGCAGTGACATAGTGAGCTAAATTGTAGATAAGAATATCTTAATTATCCCCCAGTATAGCGTACAATATATAGTGTAGATATGGGAATATCTTACAAGCGACTGGCACTAGCGAACTATTGCCAGAGGTCCAGTGAAGTGTTAATAACGGATGAGTAATTACTATAGTCACAAGAGATAAAACGAGTGGTGGTGGAATTGAGGTGCAGGGAATCACAGCATACATAAATTGATCATACAACCGTTACCTCTACTAAACAGGAAATAAACTTTTCCATAGAAGTGTAGGGGAAAGTTAGCGTAGGCCTAGCTGCTGTGTAAATAATAAAACAATGATCCCAGTATAGCGCAGTGAAAAGTGTATTTTGAAAGAATACAGTGTATATCCTTGAGATAAACAGTGTACAGTACTAAATAAAAAGAAATTAAATAATAATAATAATAATAATAATAAAAATAATAGTAAAGTGTGGCAGTGTGGGTAAGTCTTGCCCTCACACCCACCCTACACCCACCACCCACCCTACACCACCACCCACATACTGCAAACTTGGTTCATATAAATACATCTTGCATATTACTGGCACCAGCAAGAGAAAGGTAAAGTGGAAATCAGTTTTCTTCCTTGGCATACAGAGTGTAGTAGGATACAGACAGGATGTCAACACAGCATATCTGTGTGACATGTAAAAAATTCCTAGGAAGGAAATCCAGAATCACATGCAATCTATGCTTTTCCAAACACCATATCTCTTGTACTATACTAAATACAGCCTCAAAAAATGACCTCGAACTAGCAAGGATTTCTGGTTGTGCAATAAAGATGTAGAACTTTGGGCAGGTATCAGAAAGGTACTAAGGAGAGTAATAAATGATAAAAATAATCAAGAAAACAAAGATGAACTCTTGGATAGTCTACCAAAAATATATAAAACATGGGAGCAAGAGATAGTGTATTAAAAAAATGCAGAATGCCCATACCACAACAGATGACTCGAAACTATCTAGTCACCCACATAGTGCTAAACCAGACCCATCCCCCAGTCAAAGCACTAATACCAACAGTGCTGGTGCTGGCCCAGGCTCAGCCCCCAGCCCCAGTGCTGACTCAGACCTAGTCCCCAGCCTTACTGCCAGCCCAGACTCTACTAGGGACCCTACCACAACCACCACTAAAACCGTAAATATACAACCATCATTGCACAAGACCGTGCCCCACAGTACAGATGTTGGAGAGGAGTCTCCTCCTCCTTCCTCTACTGAGGAAAGTAGATGGAATCCAGGATGGGGTGGCCCTGGCTTCGATATTGAGGATTATAGTGCAGTCCCAGAGCCTGCAGAAATTGACAACACACCTCCCAACAATTCTCAACCAAAGGTGAATTTGTGCAAATATTATGCTTGGGGCATCTATAATCATGGAATATCAGGAAAAAAATATGGGACATGTAACTTTGAGCATCCCAAAAAATGTAGCAACCTCCTGTCCAAAGGAGTGTGTCGTTCTTCTTCCTGTACTTTCTTTCACCCAAAAATGTGTCACTCCTCGGTCCTCCAGAAGCAGTGTTACAACATCGACTGCCCTGCATACCATCTAAAAGGGACCAGGAGGCACAGACCCCACAAGACAAACAATAGTAGCTACGACAACCCAACTCCAGGTGATTTTTTAGTGGCAGGAAACGGAAAAAGAAAATGGAAGGAAATAACAAAAATAGTCCACCACCTTGGAGCCTTGTTGGACTGGAGGCGCAGCCAGTGGCCACCCATGGCCCTCCAGAATTACAACTACTGATGCCAAAAACAAAATCTCCCCAACAAACACAGAATACAACCTCGTTCATATTTGCTAATATACAGGTTACAACATTTTTAGATGCGACAGAATGAACAGGCAACAAGGGGGGGTTGGCCTGTATGTCAAAGAGTCTCTCATCTGCACGGAGTTGCTGAACACCAGAAATGAGGTAGTTGAAGTTCTATCAATAAAGATCGAGAACCAAAACCTAGTCATTGTGGTTGTATGTAAGCCACCGGATGCAACTTCACAACAGTTCAAGAAACAGCTACTGAAAATTGATTACTGTCTGGAAAACCTTCCAGCTCTATCCCCAAACATCTTACTGCTTGGTGATTTCAACGTAAGGCATACAAAATGGAAGAATGTAGCAAATAATGTTATAGCTGAAACAATCCCCAGAGGTAGCGCAGATGAAAGGTCACACACACATGAGCTACCTAGTCTCTGCAAAAAACACACCTTAAGCCAGCAGATAGTGGGGCCAAGAAGACTAGAAAACACACTTGACCTTATCTTCACAAATAATGAGGACCTGATAAGAGACATAAGAATATCAAAAACAACTAACTCCAATCACAACCTAATCGAAGTCCAGACATACATGCATAGGGGTCCTGATCAGCAGAATGCATGTACCTGTGAAGGTGTCTTCACAAAATACAACTTCAACAACAAGAACATCAACTGGGACCAGGTAAACCATGTCCTAAACGAAACATGTTGGGAAGATATCTTAAATGACATGGATCCAAACCAGCGTCTTGAAATGATCAACTTCCTGGCAGCTGAAGCATGTTCTAGGCATATTCCCCTAAGAAAGAAGAAGAGCAGGAGTAAACTGGAGGGAGAAAGACGCTCCCTCTACAGAATACGAAGAAGCGTCACTGAGCTCCTCAGGAGTGCTAGAATATCTGATACACGAAAGGAGGCGCTGACCAGGGAAGTGGAAACTATCGAACTTAAGTTAAATGACTCTTACAGGAACCAGGAGAGACAGGAGGAGCTTAAAGCTATTAGTGAAATTGAAAGAAATTCAAAATATTTCTTTTCATATGCCAAAAACAAGGCAAATATCACATCTAGTATCGGGCCCTTACTCAGACAGGATGAGACTTACACAGATGACAACAAGGAAATGAGTGAAATATTGAAATCCCAGTAAGACTCTGTGTTTAGTGAATCACTAATCGGTCTGAGGATCGACAACCCAAATGATTTCTTCATGAATGAGCCTCAAAACTCCATAAATGTATGCCAGATTTCCGACATTACCCTAACTCTGATAGATTTCGAAAAAGCCTTTGACAACATGCCCATGCACTCAGCCCCGGGCCCAGACTCGTGGAACTCTGTTTTCATTAAGAACTGCAAGAAACCCCTCTCGTGTGCCGTAAGTACACTATGGAGGAGGAACTTGGACATGGGTGAAATTCCACTTTGCTGCCATAAAGGTGGCAGCAAAGCATTAGCTAAGAACTATAGACAAATAGCTCTGACGTCCCACATCATAAAAATCTTTGAAAGAGTGCTAAGAAGCAGGATTGCAAATCACCTGGATTCCCAAAATCTGCACAATCCAAGGCAACATGGGTTCAGGGCAGGTCGCTCCTGCCTCTCACAACTACTGGATCACTATGATATGGCCTTGGATGCACTGGAAGAAAATCAGAATGCAGATGTAATATACACAGACTTTGCAAAAGCATTTGACAAATGTGATCATGGCATAATAGGCCATAAAATACGTGCTAAAGGAATAACTGGGAAAGTGGGGAGATGGATCTTCAACTTCCTAACAAATCGAACACAAAGAGTAGTGGTCAACAGAGTTAAATCGGAGGCTGCCATAGTGAAGAGCTCTGTTCCACAAGGCACAGTACTCGCCCCCATCTTATTCCTCATCCTCATATCAGACATAGACAGAGATATACATCGCAGCACCATATCAACCTTTGCGGATGATACTAGGATCTGCATTAGGCTGTCATCTGCTGAGGACGCGGTTAACCTCCAAGAAGATATAAACAAAGTTTTCCAGTGGGCAACGGTAAACAATATGATGTTCAATGAGGACAAATTCCAACTACTCCGTTATGGAAAACTGGAGGAGATAATAACTAGAACAGAGTATACTACAGACTCTGGCCATACAATAGATCGGAAAAATAATGTAAGGGATCTGGGAGTAGTAATGTCTGAGGATCTCACTTTCAAGGATCACAAGAGTGCCACGATCGCACGTGCAAAGAAAATGATAGGATGGATAATGAGAACGTTCAAAACGAGAGATGCCAAGCCAATGATGATCCTTTTCAAATCACTTGTTCTCTCTAGGCTGGAATACTGCTGTACATTAACATCTCCATTCAAAGCATGTGAAATCGCAGATCTAGAGAGTGTACAGAGATCCTTTACTGCACGTATAAGTTCTGTCAAGCACCTTAACTACTGGGAACGCTTGGAAGCACTTGACTTGTACTCGTTGGAACGCAGGAGGGAGAGATATATCATAATATACACTTGGAAAATCATGGAAGGAATGGTCCCAAAACTGCACACAGAAATCACTCCCTACGAAAGTAAAAGACTGGGCAGGCGATGCAAAATGCCCCCAATAAAAAGTAGGGGCGCCATTGGTACACTAAGGGAAAACATCATAAGTGTCCGGGGCCCAAGACTGTTCAACAGCCTCCCATCAAGCATTAGGGGAATTGCCAATAAACCCCTGGCTGCCTTCAAGAGAGAGCTGGACAGATACCTAAAGTCAGTGCCGGATCAGCCGGGCTGTGGCTCGTACGTTGGACTGCGTGTGGCCAGCAGTAACAGCCTAGTTGATCAGGCCCTGATCCATCGGGAGGCCTGGTCATGGATCGGGCCTCGGGGGCGTTGATTCCCGGAATAACCTCCAGGTAACCTCCAGGTAGCCAAAATACATAACTTAATCCACTCAAGCGTAACCTAATCCAACATTACCAAACCTAACATAACCTAAATGACTTAACCTAATTCAAAATAAGGAAAATAGTTTTTAAAGAGAATAGAAGTGTTAAAAATTGATCTTGAACACATCATTGCAATAGTGATATAAAAAATGAGGATAAGTTGGTAACTAGGCCAACCAATGGCATGGGCTTGTATATTGCAACTTTCACCCATAGGAGGGTATCGCATTCCGGCCGGTACACCAGTCATGATCATCATCTATCGCCTCCACCGCGACCCTGACCAGTTCCCAAGCCCGGAAGCGTACGACCCTGACCGCTTTTTATTGGAGAACACCATGAAGCGCCATCCCTACGCCTACATTCCCTTCAGCGCCGGCCCCAGGAACTGCATCGGTGAGAGAACTTATACCCTTAATTTTTTTTAAAAGATGGACCTCTAAACCAGAGGAAAGACTCAGTCAGATGACCAAAAGCTCCAGCTGCCGGTTATCATATGACTAAGACCCGCGTCAGGAAACACTTGTGTTGTTTCCTGATGAACCTTATCTAAGCTAACCTGTATCGGTGAACTTATAACAAATACTAATCCTCTGAAAGGGAATTATTATTATTAATAATAATATTTTATTATTACTTTATTATTATTCTAAATTGTTGTTGATATTATTATTGCATTCACTGGATAGCGTTAAACCCACTGGAATTATACAGTATCATGGGAAATGGGAGACAATCAGGTTCGAGAAATGGGTGGGGGAGGTCAGATCCACTTCCTCGTATCAAGATCCCTTCATCACTTTCATGCGACTCTCGTATGGTTAAATGAAATTCACCTTTATGATGGTGAACGGCTCTGGATCCAAGATATCGGAGCTTTCCTCCCTTTACATGAATCCAATCTGATTACCTTCCGTTCCTGGGGGCTGATGGCCCGAACGGGTTTAGCAAACCCCCTTGGAACGATGATGATAAGGAAGATAATGCTAATGATAATAATATTAACAATACATGCAATAATATTGACAGTGTGGAAAATTGCATTTATCTGAATGTAACTAATTATGTACTTAACAGTAAATGATAACAAAGATAATTATTATTTATCAATGTTACATAGACAAGTAGGAATTTGGGACACCTAGGTCGCAAAAAATGTCCCCCTTCGATACCTACCACTGTCATAACCGCAAGTTGCTCTGGACCTATTAATTAAATGAATTATACATCAGGAATTCTGGTAAATATATAAATTTGTGGACTGTATATTAAAAAATGATTATATATAAACACAATTACATAACGGAAGAAAAATATATCTTAATATCACTCACCAATTTGACTGGATATTAAGTTGTATCATACTCAGAAAAACCTCACTAACTAAATTTATGAAAACACTGGCCAGAATTATACACAAATCTAGAGAGCTTATCTGAGGTTCCTGGAGCTGTCTTGTCCAGTCGTCTGATATCTCAAGTTATGCAGGAATGCATGTCCAACAATTTCGCCTCCTATTTGAGAGGTGTCAACCCAATTTCAACCTCTAGAGCACGAAAATTCCTTCCCATTATGCTAACGTTGTATCTAATTCAAAACCAAGATGGTCAGTCCCGTCTGCGCAGACGCAGGCTTTCCGTTTTCTATGACATAAATATAATTAAATACAGTATGGCCATCTATTTACATATAAATACTGAATTTCTGGAAAATATATACAGTATTTTCCACAGACAGCATTAATAATAATACTAATACTAATACTAATAATAATAATAATAATACTATAATAACGTCTCCCTGGACTGAAGGAAGAGACAGAGGCAGACCAAGATTACCTTAACAGAAGAACTGTGATGGTAATAAAGCTGTTTTCTTCTTCACTCTGAGCAGTGTAACTGTCCAGTTCATTCCCTACTCCATTACCTTTGTGACCAGTTCATTCCCTACTCCATTACCTTTGTGACCAGTTCATTCCCTACTTCATTACCTTTGTGACCAGTTCATTCCCTACTCCATTACCTTTGTGACCAGTTCATTCCCTACTTCATTACCTTTGTGACCAGTTCATTCCCTACTTCATTACCTTTGTGACCAGTTCATTCCATACTTCATTACCTTTGTGGCCAGTTCATTCCCTACTTCATTACCTTTGTGACCAGTTCATTCCCTACTTCATTATCTTTGTGACCAGTTCACAAGGTAGGTTACGAATTTCTTGTAGTACGGGAGACTGCGCAGTTCTTGAGTTGCAAGGAGTTTGTAATCAACCTATAGTAGGCAGGAAGGGGCGGACCTTTGAGTCCACACAAGTAAGTTTGTCAGCCATCAGTGAATGAAATATGCTGACATAACACCCCCTAGGGGTAATTTATAATCTTACAAATTATAACTCTTTACAGCCCGTCTTGTGGCTTAGCGCTTCTTTTTGATTATAATAATAATAATAATAATTTACAGCCCATTGAGAGATGACTTCGACAGCTTCTCAAGACCTCGTCTGCAGGGGCGGCTGTGCAGTTGATGAGCTGTCTTTCTAAGTTAAGTTTCCCTTTAAACTTAGCTGATAATGCCATTTCTCAACATTTTGGTCGTGTTCGAACCGGATAAAAGCCACACTGTGGGCCAAATACGTTGTACTACAGTGTACAAATAACATACGAGCCAAGGTCCTTCGAAAAAAGCTATAAAACTAGTGTTTTTACAATATAAATCAGTATAAATGAGTCCCTCCAGACTCAATCACAGAGAATGGGCAGCCAAAAGAAAACGAGCGCTCACCCAGCGTTCACCCAAAGAAAATGGGAGCTGGGTGACTCCCCCAACAAGAAAACAGGGGATGGCACCCGGCATCCACTGCTCCAAGCTCGAAGAAGTGCTGATTAAGACAACAACAATCCAACTGATGTTCGGTTTGTCTGAGTGTATATACACAGTGTTTATAATGTTTATAGACAGAAATTAAGAGACAAGATTGTGTTAAAGTTTTTCTTAAAGATATACCTGTTATATTAAAGGAACTTATATATAAAGTGTAAGCTTTCAAATACATATTAACAGTGACATTTATATATGTGCAAGTAATATTCACGTGTGATTTACAGTTATACAGTGACATTTATAGTGTATAGTGAATGAAGTGTATAACATCGTTATTTACGATTAATCATCGTGGTCAGGTTGACACAGCAAACTGAAGCCATAAACACCAGCCATATGTACTCTGTACCCTTCATGGTCATTGACCCTGAGGTTAATCTTAGTGGGTCAGTAGTGTCTGACTCGATTATTGCTGACTTAAGCATAACAAAAACTCAGCTGTTTATAGCAGTACAGTGTTTTTTAAATACTCTAAGTGTGGTGCTGGAATTTTCAGTATACCATTAAAATGGCTTGTTTGAAAACTCAGTTTCAGTCTTTACAGACTAAGATTACACAATTAGAAAATCTAATTTCAATCTGTATAGGATTAACTCAAGATACAAACATAGATTTTGATGATCTTGAGGTCAAATTTGAATTACTTACACAACGTCTGGAAATAATTAATTCAGACTATACACATTATAAAAATAAATTTCTTGAATCAGATCCATCTGAGGATGAAATTAAAAATGTTTTGGATACTTTTAGTAATCAACAATTAAGGTGGACAGGAGTACAGGCTATCTGCCGTAAAACTCTATCACAGAGACCTACTGTAACTAGTGGTCAAACACCTGTTACACCTGTAACAACAACAAGTGTCCCATTACCAAGCTTACCTACATTGTCATTACCTATTTTCCAAGGTCATAATTATGAAGAATTCATTAGTGGTTTTCAATCCATAGTAAATTCACGAACTGACATAGATGAGATTGCTAAGTTCAATTATCTTAAATGTCTTGTGAAGGGAGAACCCTATGAACTCATTAAGTCATTTCTGGTGGTTAAAGGTAATTATCAAATAGCCTTACGTGTCTTAGCAGACAATTACTTCGATGCTGACAAGGCTAGAGTTAGACATGCAGTCTTAATATCAAGCTTGAAGCCACCCAAACATTGTTTTTCAGACTTACAGGCATTTAGAATCACATTAGACAATAGTCTCAGATCTCTAGGTGCTAAATATGACCTAAGACAATGTGATTGGTTTATCAGTGGTATTGTACAAGATATGTTGTCACCATAAACTATTGAACGATTAAATATTATGTTTAATAAACGCTATTTCACTTGTGAAGAAATTAGCAATGGTTTACAAACAATAGTTTCATGCATGCAAGCAACGAGACAAGATGAAAAATCAGTATAAAAAGAGTAAAACTACTCCCACTAAACCACAGAATGGGAAATCCCATATAGGCATTTATCAAGCTGTGAATACAACAGACAGTAAACAAACTGTCGCACATAAAAGTACTCCAAAATGTGTACTTTGTGATGGAACACATTGGGCACAGTATTGTATTCAATACACATCAATGGAGGCACGTAAACAACGTGTTCATCAGCTGAAAAGATGCATCAAGTGTTTAGGTGAACACAAGGGAGGTAAATGCTCACTGAAGAAGTGTTTTAAATGCAAGGGTATTCATCATACAGCATTATGCCCAAATACTTTTGCTGAACAATAGAAGGCTTCCACAGAATCAGGAAGTCAACAAGCAACAGCATTAAATGTGAGAGATAAGTTTAAAGCAACTGCTCTCCCTATAGCTCGAGTTGAGTTATCTAATAAATAATACAAAACCAATGTGCTAACATTATTTGATCAAGGCTCGCAAAGGTCCTTCATAAGAAGAACAGTGTTGCAGAAACTGAATAAACAACCCTATGCCAAAATACAGTTAGATATAGCTGGTTTTTTCCACAATTCTGGTAAACAGACATATGACCTAGCCAGAATCACTGTTGGTCTAGGAAACAGGAAAAAGACAGTAGAAGCTGTGGTAGTAGATGATTTGCCTAAGTCTGTGCAGATCCAGGGATTAAAAAAACCAGTTGAAGCACTGAAAGCAGCTAAGGTCAAGTTAGCCTGTCCTGACATACAGACGGACACAATTAGTCCAATTGATTTAATCATTGGAAGTGATTATTATCACTGTTTTGTGCAAAATATAGTAAGTAAACATGATGTTCACTTGCTGAAAACAGCAGGAGGCCACATGATATGTGGTCCCATTCCCTCTCAAAGTGGCAAAGAAACTGATATTGATTCAGTGGAAAATGTACTAGTTACAAGAATAACCGCTGATCATGTACCACAACAAAAATTATCATTACTGGAAGAAATGAATGAACCAGTTGATAAGCTGTGGGATTTAGATGCGATAGGTATTGATGTAAATAAACCAAGCCCACAAGAGTCTCAGACTTATAACCAATATTTGGACACTGTCAAATATAAAGATGGACAGTATTGGGTTAGGTTACCATGGAAATTAAATTCACCACATATGCCTAGCAATTATCGCATGGCTTTCGGACAAATGAAAGCACAAATACATGAGCTCAGGAAGAATCTAGAGCTACTGACTGTCTATGATAATATCATACAAGAACAGTTGGACAATAAATTCATTGAGGAAATAGTCGAAGATAAGTTGAAGACAGAAGCTCATTATATCCCGCACCATGGAGTCAGAAAAGATTCTGAAACCACTCCACTACGTGTTGTATATAATTGCAGCGCACGTGCAAATAAAGATGTAGCAAGTCTTAATGACTGTCTGATGACCGGACCCTCACTAACTGAGAAGCTTGGAGACGTGCTTATGAAATTTCGCACAAACCCATATGCCTACACGGCTCATATTTCCAAGGCTTTCTTAAGAGTAGGACTACAAGAAATAGATAGAGATTATACTCGATTCTTGTGGCCTGAAAATCCACATGATCCTCAAAGTCCTGTGAAAACTTATCGTTTCAAATCAGTATTATTTGGTGCAACATCCTCTCCATTCTTACTAGAAGCTACTCTAAATACACATTTGAAGAAATCTGAAAGTCCCTTCAAAGAAATCTTAAAGAAAAGTTTCTATGTGGACAATCTTCAAGGTAGCGTCAATAAAGAGGAGGATTTGAAATCCTTATACAGAGAAGCTAACAAGGAGATGAAAGAAGCAAATATGCCTCTAAGCATGTGAAATACAAATTCAATGCAATTAAGGGAACTTATCAAGGAAGATTTCCCTGAAGCTGAAATTCCTGATTGCAACAATATGCTGGGACTAAATTGGAACACACAGGAAGATACTTTGAGTCTCAAAAAGATAAACAATAAATCATGCAGTACACTCACTAAACGTAGTTTACTGTCAGAGGTATCACAATGTTTTGATCCTCTAGGACTCGTCTCACCAATTACCATAAAAGGTAAAATGCTTATGCAAGATGCATGGAAACTCAAAATTGGATGGGATGAGAACTTGCCTCTAGAAATGAGTCAAACATGGGATGAAATATCCAAGGAGTTTAAACAACTTCATCAAATTAAATTTCCCAGACAAATAGGTCAAGAGGGAAACAAGTACACATTACGTGTGTTCTGTGATGCGTCAACCAGAGGTTATGGCGCTGTAGCTTACATGAGTAATGCTGAAGGAAGTACACTAATTACTTCAAAAACCAGGGTAGCACCCTTGAAGGTCAGAACAGTACCACAATTGGAACTGACAGCACTCTATGTAGGTACAAAATTAGCTGTCTATCTCAACAAAGTACTTTATCATCTCACTATTGAAAAAACCGTGATCTGGAGTGATAATGAAGCAGTTCTCCAGTGGTTAAGAAATAATAAGAGTAAGTTGGTCTATGTACAGAACAGAGTAGCAGAAATAAAAGAGATGCAGAGAGATTATCTCTTTCTCCACGTCTCTACCCAAGAGAATCCAGCTGACATGTTGTCACGTGGTGTCCCACTCAAGAAATTTGTGGATAATAAATTATGGCTCCACGGACCGAACTGGCTCTCTAATGAAAATAACTGGCCTCAGCAAAAAGCTCACATTATGCCAGAAGAAACAGTCTGCTTGAACACAGCAGAAATAAGTTGTGTAAATACTGCAGACACACCAGAAAGAGTCACTGATGGATCTAAATACTTATCTTTGGGTAAACTCTTAAGAGTTACAGCTCTTGTCTTTAAATTCATTAAAGGAATAAAACCTGATTATGAATATCTTGAACCCATTAAATACTGGGTGAAACTAATATAGAAAGATGTTTTCTCTACAGAATATAAATTTCTGGAAACACAAGATAAATCCCCAAAGAAACCTGTCATGATTAATTCTTTAGGACTTTATCTCGACTCAGAAAAGATTATAAGATGTCGAGGAAGAATTCATAATTCTTCACTACCTAAAGAAGCCATACATCCAATATTGATCCCCAAGAATCATTGGCTAACAAAACTGATTGTGCAAAACGCCCACAGTAACGTGTTACATGGTGGGGTAGCTAACACACTTTGTCATATACGACAATCCTACTGGATACCTCAAGGTCGACAAAGTGTGAAAAAACAAATAAAGGACTGTATTACTTGTCATCACTACGATATGCGAGTATGTCAGTATCCAGGTCCACCTCCATATCCCTCTGAAAGAGTTTGTCATATCACTCCATTTGAGGTGACAGGTGTAGATTACACTGGACCAATAATTTTAACCAAAACAGTTGATAAAGTTCCCATCAAGGTGTACATCTGTTTGTTCACTTGTGCTACAACTAGAGCAGTACATCTAGAAGTAGCCACTGACATGTCTGCTGAAACCTTTATCAAATTATTCAGAAGGTTTGCAGCAAACAGGGCATATCCCAGACTGATGATTTCAGACAATGCAACGAACTTTGTTGCTGGTGCTGCTTATATAAGCAAGATCTTTGATCAACCAGAAGTACAACAGATGCTGAATCAACGCAGTTGTCGTTGGAGATACATTCCTCCTAAATCTCCATGGCACGGCAGATTTTATGAAAGAATGATCGGCATTGTAAAACGTTGTTTAAGGAAAACTCTTCATCGTCAGAGAATAGACTTAGAAGAATTCCGAACAGTCGTAACTGAAATAGAAAATAGAGTTAACAACAGACCTCTAACTTATGTTACCGATGATCTGGATAATTTAGAAGTGTTAAGTCCATCTCATTTACTCTATGGCAGAAGGCTCGAACCTGTTCCTCCCATGAATGATAAAGAAATCATAGAGGATCCTACTTATTTCGAACCTGAGCAACTCAGACGTAAATTCAAACACCTTAATAAAGTGACTGAACGTTGTGAGAAAATTTGGCGAGAAGACTATCTCACCTCATTGAGAGAACACTTCTATTTAGCTGGTGTTCCTGAAAATCATAAGTCCTTAAGACCTGGTGACATAGTGATTATTGACAATGATGATCCGAGGTCCCAATGGCCACTTGGAAAAATTGTGACCATATATCCTGATGCAAATGGAATCATCAGGACAGTTGATGTTTTGAGCAAAGGTGTAGTGAATAAGCGGACAATAAATAAACTAGTACCGTTAGAATTACACAGTGTCGAAAACAAAATTAGTGATTCTCCAGAAACCACACAGACTAAAGCTGTTCAGAAAAGACAAGCAGCAGTGGTGGTGAGTGAGAAAATTAAATTAATGTTAAGTGATGAATAGTTCACCTGCAGCGAACCTCTGCCGCCCCCCAGTGTGGAGAAATCTCCAGGAGGGGGGTATCAGCCCCCTTCAGCCCCTTTCAGCCCTTTCGGCCCTGAGGGGCCCAGCCCTCTCAGAAGGGGCAAGAATCTTGTTTACTGCTACAGCGAGTAATTGATAGCAGATGCAGTATGAGTATGGGACGTGGTCAAGCGACCGCTGCTCCTTGCAGTCCAGTGTTGCAGAGTGTATTTTAATAAGAGACAGTACATCTCTTACCTTGGCAGGACAATTAAGGAAATCCTGCTCCCACTTTATTACCATGGTAAAGATAGTGTACATTGTTGTCTATGCTTAAGACAGCAAGACACAAACATTCTCCTTTGCTTCATCGAGGAAGCGGCAAGGAAGCAAAAAGTACTATGTCAGCTTTTCCTTTGTGCAAGGGGCAGTAACAGCATGGGGTGCTGTGGCGTCTTCAGATTACTTTTGACTCTACTGAGAGTGACACTGACGCCAGGATAACCAACAAAGAGCGAACAAAGTGTCTCATAAAACACAATAAACACTTAAGAGAAGTGTGATCAGCTTCTTTAGTGATAAGATTGTGAACAATAAAGACAAATCTTGTGGAACATAGTGTACCAATGTGCGTATTCCTAGACTATGGAAGACGTGGACATCCAAGGACACTTCAGCTTCTATCAAGTCACTGATACCTGTCGAAGGTGTGAAGAACACCATAGCTCACGCTACAAGAGCAAGGTAGGTTATGAATTTCTTGTAGTACGGGGGACTGCGCAGTTCTTGAGTCGCAAGGAGTTTGTAATCAATCTATAGTCGGCAGTAAGGGGCGGACCTTTGAGTCCACACAAGTAAGTTTGTCAGCCATCAGTGAATGAAATATGCTGATATAACACCCCTTAGGGGTAATTTATAATCTTACAAATTATAACTCTTGACAGCCCGTTGAGAGATGACTTCGACAGCTTTTCAAGACGTCGTCTGCAGGGGCGGCTGTGTAGACGATTTGCTGTCTTTTATCAGCTAAGTGTTCCCTATATTTATATTTATAAATTATATCTTAGTTGGTAAGGCCATTTCTCAACAACCAGTTCATTCCCTACTTCATTACCTTTGTGATCAGTTCATTCCCTACTTCATTACCTTTGTGACCAGTTCATTCCCTACTTCATTACCTTTGTGACCAGTTCATTCCCTACTTCATTACCTTTGTGACCAGTTCATTTCCTACTTCATTACCTTTGTGACCAGTTCATTCCCTACTTCATTACCTTTGTGACCAGTTCATTCCCTACTTCATTACCTTTGTGTCCAGTTCACCCTCCTTTATGTCTCACGAAATCGTAATAACACGATTACAAACCAACCACGGCAAGTAAGTCGTAAAGTTCACTTGCAGTGAGTTCGAGCCCCACCCGTACCCTCCTTTATTTTTGTGCCCGGTTCATCCACTACTCCTCTTTTAGTGTGTCCAGTTCTCCCTCTGCCACTTTATCCAATTCATCCACTACTGCTATATCTTTCAGGTCAGAAATTCGCAATGATGGAAGAGAAGGTTGTGGTGAGCAGCGTGTTGAGGCAGTACCGTGTAGAGAGTACCGTCCGCCGGGAGGATCTCCGTATCTCCGGCGACCTCATTCTCCGTCCTTTTGACGGGAATATCATCAGGTTATTTCCCAGGACCTCATCCTCCGTCCCGTTAATAGGAACATCGTGAGGTTGTTCTCCAGGACCTCATCCTCCGCCCCGTTGACGGGAACATCGTCAGGATGTTCTCCAGCACCTCATCTTCCGCCCCATTGACGGGAACATCGTCAGGTGGTTCCCCTGTAGAAAGCTTGTGAAACATGTATAATCCACAGTAGCCATCTTAAGAGTTTGTAAATTAATGTTAATATATTAACAAAAACTGTTACTCCAGTATGGTTCGTAGCGCTACAACGGAGTAAGGAAGGTTTGACAGAACTACATCAGACAGCAGAAGAGGAGACGAGAATGAAGCGGTAGTGAGAATATTGGAGGAAGAAAAATAATGACCTCGGTAATTGCTACTCGCTCAGAAAAAAATCGAAGACTTATCGATAAAAGTAAAAAAAAAAAAAGGAAAAAAAAGCAAAATTAAGAAAGTAAAGCAGACAAACAATACCTTTGGAAAAAATGACAATGTATATACTTATATATATACGTATGTAGTACACATATATCTGTAGGTAGTAGGTTTGTAGACAGCAACCTCCCAGGGAGGTACTACCGTCCTGCCAAGTGAATGTAAAACGAAAGCCTGTAATTGTTTTACATGATGGTAGTATTGCTGGTGTCCATTTTTCTGTCTCATGAACATGCAAGGTTTCAGGTACGTCTTGCTACTTCTACTTATACTTAAGTCACACTACACATACATGTACAAGCATATATATACACACAACCCTCTGGGTTTTCTTCTATTTTCTTTCTAGTTCTTGTTCTTGTTTATTTCCTCTTACCTCCATGGAGAAGTGGAACAGAATTCTTCCTCCGTAAGCCATGCGTGTTGTAAGAGGCGACTAAAATGCCAGGAGCAAGGGGCTAGTAACCCCTTCTCCTGTATATATTACTAAATGTAAAAGGAGAAACTTTCGTTTTTCCTTTTGGGCCACCCTGCCTCGGTGGGACTCGGCCGGTGTGTTGAAAGAAGATATATATATATATATATATATATATATATATATATATATATATATATATATATATATATATATATATTAACAAGTCGACCGTCTCCCAACGACGCAGGGTGATCCAAAAGGAAAGAAAATCCCCAAGAAGAAAATACTTTCATCATCATTCAACACTTTCACCACACTCACAAATAATCACTGTTTTTGCAGAGGTGCTCAGAATACAACAGTTTAGAAGCATACACATATAAAGATACTCAACATATCTCTCCAAACTGCCAATATCCCAAACCCCTCCTTTAAAGTGCAGGCATTGTACTTCCCATTTCCAGGACTCAAGTCCGGCTGTATAAAAATAACTGGTTTCCCTGAATCCCTTCACTATGTATTACCCTGTTCACACTCCAACGGCTCGTCAGGTCCCAAACACCATTCGTCTTCATTCACTCCTATCTAACACGCTCACGCAAGGTTGCTAGAAGTCCAAGCCCCT